>NC_052620.1:33343750-33643750 GCF_016545825.1 Eucalyptus grandis | reverse complement strand
AGTGGCATAGTGAACCACCAGAGTCAAAGCTATAACAAACATATTATACAGAAAATGCTTTTTCAGAAGCAACGCAATCACACTGTACAAAATCCAACAACGTAGGCGGAGGATCAGTGCCGATGAATACCCTCATCAGAGAGTGCAAAATTTTCCCCCTCAAATTGTCAAAAGTAGCCAGGAGGTGTAAGCAGTGAATACCGCAATAATGCAAACTGCTTCTGGTCCGACGTAATTATCCTGTGACTTCCATGTCATATGAACCATTAGCAAGTTGATCTAGGAACTAGTTCCAGAACCAGGCAATTGAAGATTGTCCTCAGAGGTTCCTTGAGCTCAGCTCACAAGAGTTCCTTATCATTTCAATTGACCTCAGAGGTTCCTTAAGCTCAGCTCACAAGAGTTCCTTATCGTAAAAAGCAAGAAGCTGTTTGACATGGTTATGCCAAGTGGTAACATTCTGTCCATCAACCGTAACCCAGTCAACAACAGTTGCTGCAGGCTGCTCCCACCATTCATCAAGCTGCCAATGTCAAAACCAAGAGTCAGGCATGACCAAAATAAGTCTAGCAGAACATGTGAATCGGTTCATTTCATTCACTCCAGCCATAAATTCTACAAGTTACTTTACCGCGACAGGAACACAGAAGTTAAATGTCACTTCTACCAAAGCTATAATATAAGCAATATCTTGTTCAGCAAAAAAAAAAAAAAAAAAAAAATCAAACAAACAAACAAAGCAAAGTATAAGCATATATGTACTAGTCTGCAGCTATGAAGATAAAATCTCCAGCCAACAGTTGACATCATGTAGACCTTTTTTGAAAAGAGAACCAAATGCCTGTACATTCTGATATTAGCTAAGCCCTACACCCTGTACTCAAACATCATGTGATTCTTGATGGAAAAAAATGGGTGATTCCAACAATTTGTTAGTCATTCATGGTACTCACCAATCCCGCAACATATCTGCACTCCTCAAAGCAATTATGAGCATTTGAAACTGCAGTCTTAAGCTCAGGCAACCACTTATCCATGACAATTTTCTCTTGTTCGGCAGCCAAATTCAAACAGTAGCTAGTAGCCCTGAAAGGTGCAATCTTAGCTGTTATACTCTAAAACATAAAGATTTTGTGAGAACAAGTACATATGAAAGGCTAAATTGTGCAAATCTCAGGGTCAAAAAGATGAAAAACATGCAAAGCACTTGAAAAGGTTGAAAATTTTGATTCAGTGGCTTGAAAAAACTTCATGACAGTGAAGGATGCATTTTTTTTTTACTTGCTGCTCAATGGTATCAAAATTATTTTTTTTTTTTTAAATGCACAAAGTACATTTTCAAGTTTGCAGTCCACCATTCCAGCAGATATACCATAACTGATGAGTTTTTTTCTCTTCCTGAAAAGTAAATTAAATCTGATTGCCATGTAGCTAACATTCACATATATGGTCTGGCCTCAAAATGGATTCAAAAATTGACTAGAATGCTGAAAAAAGTACGTGTGGACAGGCTTCCAGCAACGTTCGATGAACAGTATAACAAGATGCAAATAGCCTAAAAGTAGCCTCAAACATAAGAGAAGTACACCTTTCATATTCTTGCAGAGCACGGTATGCGTGGTTTAGCAATGTATGACTGCTTTCCACGAGATCCTGCCGGACATGCACCAAATTGATGGCTTTTGCCAAGTCCTCCAACACACTAGCCTCAGAACCACGAAGTTTTAAACAGAAGTCCAAGGACTCTAGCACTGACGCTAAAGCAGCATCTGACCCCTCCATACCTACATATATGAACAAATAATTTAAGAGACATGAATTATCCACAAAGGCTAGCACTGCTGCAATCATCAAAACCCTCATGAAACTCCGGAAGGCCATAGAACAGAGACTGATTCTGTTGTGTTTTAAAAGCATAGCTCTAATCTGAGCAGTTAATCAGACATTGGCATTAGGGGTGTCAAGGGGTCGGGTCAGGCCTGGTTTTCATGATACCCAACCCGAAACCCTTTAGGGGGCGTGATTGACCCAACCTAACCCGCCCAAAACCCGAATATCATATAACATAAAAGAATGGGCCGGGCCGGGCCAGGCCGAGCCGGGTCGGAATATCATAAAATGGTTTCATTAAAGGGACAAAATCGGAAATTTATTCAAAGCTACTCTATAGGGATGTCAAAAGAGCCCGCACTGGCTCGACCCGACCCCAACCTTATTAATACCAATATCTAAAAATCCCTGCCCGAAGAAGACTAAGGCCCAGCCCCAAAATACCCCAAATTTTCAGCCAGGCCAAGTTAGGTCAGGCCAGCATGGGCTTTTTTGACACCCCATATAATTCAAATACACCACATCCTACAATAACAAGTCACCAAAAGCTCTTAAATCCAAGCCAGAGAAGGATCTAGTTTAAAACAGTGCAATGGCACATGCAACCTGACACATAAAAGCACGACCATCACAAAAAATTCAATTTCAACTAGTATTCAATTTCAACTAGTGCACGGCCCAATATCATGGCTAGGGTGTCATTTGTAGTGCTTTGACTGACAAGAAGATGCATGCCCCACCCTTTTCCAGAAACTTTCTCCATAAAGATCCATTTAACTCACCAGCCGGATATTGGAGAGCAGCAGAAACACGGCATATGGATGGCACAGCTGACGGATCCCTGGCTCCAGCTCTTGCAGTCAATAAAGCAGCATTTTTTTCAGCAGCAGCAACAGCTTCTGGTCCTGTGGATCCACTAGAACCCATAGACTCCAGGAGTGCCTAACATAAATCATGAAAGTAATATTCAAATATAAACTACAATGGAAAGAGAGGCACATGTTGAGTTATTACAACTACAACACAAGGACTCTTAATCTCTCTCTCTTGATCAAGTGTCACAATGCAATCATAATATTGTAAAGCAATCACAAGGACTCTAAACCTCTCTCTCTTGATCAAGTGTCACAATGCAATCATAATATTTGCTGCTACCCCATTTGGGCATTAAAGCATCAAAAGTGACCATTTACAAAAATGACAAAATAGTGAAGCATTGAATATGTAGCTAATTTATGCAATGCCATACAGCATTTTTGTATCAATAATTATCAAATAGAAAAATAAATAATAAGGCCCTTCATCATACATAAAATACAAAACCAGTGAGAAAGATTTTGCAGATTAAGTCAATAAGGCAATACCAAGACAAGTTCAAAAACAGAAGTCCTAAGCCCTTAGAAGCCTCATGGAGGAAATCACACTGAACCTTTCTGTTGTTTAATTTTCTCATATACTCTTCCCCAATGTCTTGTAAACCATTTCAAAAACATGTTTCCTTCAAATCACATGTTACGAAAGATGGCAGAGAAAAAAAAGCTTTGCCACAGAATAGCTCATTGAAAGGGAGAAAAAGTTTTTTTACGAACGATGCCAACAATAAAATCATCTGGTGGACCAAGCTACCAAAGCATTTCTTACGAAACAGAGCAAAAGGCATGCCTCATTATATTTTGAAAGAAAAAAAAAAGAGAGAGAGAGCAAAAGTCACTAACACAACCATAGCAATTCCTGAAGCACTTGCAATAAGAGAGTATTACCAATCTCTACACCAAAATCTGAATGGATAAGCAGCTTTTTCATTCTCACAAAAAATATCCTTTGTAGCAGCAAGCCATATAAGCAAGTACTCTCTACATATCACCAAAACTACCTGACCTAACAAATTTTAGGTATTGCACTTCTGACGCAGCATATCTGAAATCAGCATTTGTTTCAAGTCCCCTAAACTATATCCAATCTGGTTATGAAATAGGATAAAGAGAAAAACAACTAATAGCCACAACAAACCAGTTGGATTTTGTAAACGGATAGATTTTCCTCAAACTCTGATTCGAGAAAACTTCCTCCAGCCACCCTTTTGATTGGTGGGTCACAAGTTATGAATATCACCCACATGCAAAATTAACTAACTTAGACGTGAGTAATGCCATGGTTGTAACCCACCTATCAGAATAACAGCTCTTTTGTAAATGGTAGACAGAGTACTTGAACACCAAGTCACCAACATTACTGACAAGAAAAATTAGCACCTAGCTATAGGGTCAATGATAAAAATTTCCTTCATAATCATGGACGCAACTGAAAACAACTTCATAATAGCGAAAGAGGACTTTGTGACTAAAGCTCTCGCTAATTAAGTTGGGAAGTCATAAATACCTGGGGGGTTGATGGGAGCATGTAGAGGCTGTTATCCGGACTTCTGCAGAAGGCAGAAACTTCTTTATCGAGTAGATCTTTTGCACTGTTTGAGATGTCTATCACAACCGTGCATGCCGGGATTATAGTGCTTGCTGCATATTCCCTGGCAACTAATGGCTGCTGATTCCAACAGGCTATGGCATCCTACAATATTTTCCAAATGAACAAGAACTTTATGGTCCCCTAAAAAAGCAATAACATTCGCACTTATGCAGCCCAGAATGAATTAAATTCAACCAGAGAATCAGACTCCACCAAAGTAACTAAACCAGTCCAGAATCAAGTGATGAAATAATAGGTCCACACTACCTATAGCCCTCAATACGATTCAAAAGCCATTCTTGTTGTCAACAGTGGGGGAACATTGCAGAGGTCAGAATGTAGTTAGCCTGGCAAAGCATTTCTTGTGTAAAGACAAAGATACTTAGATAAATAACCTACCTTGCCGACACCCTTCCCCAAAAAAAAAAAAATTAACAAGTAAATAAAGAAAGTAAAAAATAAGCAAATAGTACCAATATTCAGATTAAGTGGCTTTCCCCTAAGCATCTCAAAAAGTCACCGGCTTTTAGCTAAACCCTCTTGACAACTATTCCTTCTGAAATTGAACACATTCTCAAATGACAAAAAGAAAAAATGGCACTGAGAATTTACCATATTAGCCTTGAGTAAAGCTGTATATATGGTTTCAAGTTCTGATCTACGGGCATCAAACTCTTCAATCTTTTTCCATTTTTTCTTCAGTGAATCTTCAGCTTCTTTTCGCTCGGCACATAATTTATTTAGTCGTTGGATTTCAGACATCAAAGTGTTCCAGCTTGCCCTCAATCCAGCAGCTTCCCTTTCCTTGGCCCAAACTTCCAACTACATTAATGGAAAATAAAAAAGAAAATGCAATTTATCTCGTGCTGTAATATAATTACCAAAAAAAATAAAAAATAAAAACTAGTGCTGTAATATAAAACCTGAAAACCAAATGCACATAATAAACTTTGAATTTTTCTAGACGAGTACATAAGGAATTTTGAAGGTGAAGGTACTTCATGAATCATATGGACATGATTTATTGACAAAAGACGTGAGAGGAGTGATATCCAGGAGCATGAGCTACCATGACTATGTTCAAAAAATATATCATATTCTCCTCATATATTCACTATCTACTTACTCTACATTCATTCATCCCATCATCTCCATTTCCTTAGTCCAACACACCCCCTCCCCCTCCCCCCCAAAAAAAAAAATAATAATAAATAAATAACAAAAAAGAACTGCAAAGCTATCATAAAAAGAGCTCACCTCCAACTGCCGAAGGCTGCCAACATTCTGTGATTTTACCCCAGTACCAACTGTTTTTGCAGAAACCACATCACTACTTCCATGCAGAACTTTTATAAGCCTTTGACAAGAATCTCTGGCCTCCGCAGATTTGTTAAGTGCATCTTCAGTAGCCAAAAACTGCTGAACATGTGCTTTCTGCGGACAATAACAGGCATCATGTCATAATCACACAACAGAACTTGTGAGGACTATAGTCAATTGGAATTGGATTTCACTTAGCCATGTAATTCCTTACTCTTTAAGTATCTGAAGTCACCCACCACAAGAATTACATTAAAAGACTTTGCAAAGATGCAACATGGACATATTGATTTGTTCCCCACAAGTCCAGAAGAAAATGTTATGACACTACGATGTAATAGTTGCAGAAGATTTTAGGCTTCAAGAGATTTAGAACTAAGACTGGAGTTGTTAAAAGAACGTGCCAACTCAGATGAGTTATATACAAAGGAAAATACTAGTTAAGATGCTTTCTTTTACAAGTCAAAGTACAAATACATGCAACTAAAAAGAAATCTTTAATTGCACATAAACAACTGCAAGTGACACATCCGCAACCATGAAACCTGCAGCAAAGGCACTATCTATTTTACTAGGATGAATAGATAAAATGTGATACTGATTTGATGAACTAAGCAATGTTTTTCTTCTTCATAATCTCACAGAAAGAAGTGAAATCTTAATTCCATGTATAGATGTACTTTCACATTGGACAATTGACCAAGAAAATTTACATTCCAAATCTATTGCCAAAGATATCTGTCTAAATTAAGCAGTCGAATCGGTTAGCCTGCCATGTATTGCTCACAATATAGAGGAGGAAGAGGACAGGAGACAGGAGTCATTCATCTGCTTTTTATCACTTCAACTATTATATGATGAAGATGATGAAAGTTCAGCACAAGAACAACTAACTGGCATTATAAGTGTCCTAGTTTAGTAAGAAAAAAACTTGTCTCATAAAGATAAATTCAAACCAGAAGTCTACAAGAATATAAACGAAGGTAATTTCTGGAAGAGAAAATAACCTGTCTTTCAAGAAGCTGATTTTGGGTTCCTCTAGAAGACACATCAACTCCTATCTTTCCATTGCCATAGAATTGATAGTTTAGAGGTGAATTGGCATCGGGAGAAGAAACGTCCATTACTCTGTTGTTCTCATACTTGTATCTGATTATGAAAAATAAAGAGCATTAATATTTGAAAGATCTGCAAATAGAAGCTCAATTGACAAACACTGCACAAAAGAAGTAGATGGAGCTTAATGATGAAACAGTAGAAACCAATCACTAATATTTTGCTTGCTTAAAGAACTAGTGCGATGGGATGCATACGTGTGCCATTTAATACAGGACAAATTGATTGAAGGATTAGCTCGTTCAATGAACAAACTAACACACATCGACAAGTAACTTCCACCCATTTCAAGGTCCTGATAGGATGCAGCTTTTAAACAAGATCATGAAATTACCCTACATCGAAATCTTAAACCTGAGACGCTTCCTGGCTATATACCACTATTCAAGAAAAGCCTATGCAAAAACTAACACAACATTTTCAGCTCCTCGTTGACGCTATTAAATGTTCCATATACTTGAAAAAGCAACTGCTCAGAAATTAAGGAGCTCATGAGCACAATGAAGCTAATATCAGTCAGGTAACTAAGTGAAGAATATAAGATACCAACACATGCATAAATAATCCAGCCACTTTTCAAGCAAGTAGATTGAAATGTAAACTAACAAGGAGAGGCAAAAAGAAGCCAGTGGAAAATGTTGGGAAAAAATTATCGTACCTCAGTATTTCTGCATCAGCTCTGACATCAATTTTCTCTATCTCTCTGGAAATCAATGTTTTCAACCGCGATGTGTATGCAGTAATCGCCTGAAGCAGTAAAGGAGGACTCTTGAGGCAATACAAAATTACAGTTGCGACCTCATCGGGTATTTCTCCATCAAAATCAAATCCAAGTTTAGCTGCTTCTAGTTGAGGGTTTGTATGTATACCGCCTCCTTCATAAGCTGGAAAACAGCTGCGCACTTTCTCAATCATGTGTGCAGCAAGAGACTCGCACGCCTTGCGTACATTTTTTTCTCGAGTGGTTTCAATAAGGATAACATCTTCAGCAGATTTTGTACCCTTGACGGTTGAATAAACAGCTTCTTTTTCACTGCCTCCACCATAACTATTGGCCAGCTCAGAGGAAGGGTGAAGAATGGAATTCTGAGCATCCCTTGCTTGACTGACATAATAATGAAGTCGTCTGTGATATTCTGCAAATATTCTAGCTGCTTCATCACACTGTTGGTCATAAGATTCTAACATCACCTGCTTGTGCCTGCAGTAGAAGCAATGTGCCATGCAGTTAAGAATTCAATAGCTAAGACTCTTAAAAATTGGTAAAAGAACAAGAGCCTTAGGCATTTTTAGATTTTAATTAAAGGAAACAATCTCATTCAGAGGCTTTCTCATCTTTCACCACGGACCCTAATCATCAATGAATGTACAAACTTCTTAAAGCAGAACCACTGGGATGCAGAGGTTTGTTAAAATAAAAGGCAGAAGATAAAACATAACAGAAAGAAGGATAGGCACTTCTTGAACTCCCAGGATGAAACCTAAGAAAAAGGTAGAGTTCTTGGATTCGCATCATTGGAATCCTGGTGATCCGGACAGACATAGACACTTTCAACATGTTATGACGACACTATGCGCCACGCCACAGCACGCCACGTTCAATTTCCCACACTTACTTGGTCATCAGTATCTAACCCGTAAGTAGCAGCTACCAGGCTTTAACAAAATCAAACCAACAAAACCGAATCAACTCCAACCTGTAATTCGCTCGCTCGTCGAGCATCCTCTTCCTCTCGGCCTCCTCCCTCGAAACCTCCAGCATCCTCGCCTTCAAATCCTTCCTCTGCCTCCTCAAGATGTTCCTCAACCTGTCCACCTCCTTCGCGGCCAACTCCCTCTCCTGCAGCGCGGCCTCTCTGCTGTCCGCCTTGCCGGAGCTGTCCCCGCCCGCCTTCTCCTTCCTCCTGCCTTTCCCACCTCTACCCTCCTCCTTCCCCAAACTCGCGGACCCCCCGCCGCCGCCCGAATCTCCCCCGCCATGGACCGTAATATTCCTCCTTATATTCTCCACCGTCTTCTCGGATTTCACGCGCTTGACCAGGAAGCTCCACACGGGGATCATGTTGCCGCGGCAGATCTTGCGGAGCGCGTCGGCGGACGGCGCCTGCGACTTGCTCGAAGCAGAGTAGGGGCCCAGCGGCCGGTACCCCATTTCCTTCTGCAGCCACTCCAGTATGGCCTCCGGCTGCGCCATCAAATCTCCGCGAGCCCTACACTCGTCTGTACCCCCGAATCTACCAGCTCCGAACGAAATAAATCAAGAACGGAGCAGAACCCAAAACCCTAATCCGCATTTCCACGGAGCCCACGTGGGCAGTTCGGCGACAGCGCCGGCTTAGCGGGGGCTCCGGCTTGCGGGAGGACCCTCTCAAAGGAAGAAACTTTCCGCTCGTTTCCGGCAGAACCCGGGAAGCCGAGCTCGATTGCCGATACCCTAAACGAGGGAAATGCGGGCGGCGGAGAAGCGAGGCTGTTCGGATCTGAAGAAGGCGTGTTGGTGGAAACGGCCGGCGAGAGGAGGGAGGAAGGAGACGATGACGACGACGATGACGATGACGACGTCTGCACTGTTTTGAAGTAAAAGGCACGCAGGAAACGACGGCCTCCCCCACCATTTTTTTTTTTAAAAAAAAAGGGAAAAAGGAAAAAGAAAAAGAAAATGTGAGAATTCGATGAAACGAGGAGGATGCGGCTGTGCGACGAGTCACGAGGGGAGTTGCACGAAGTTTTTTCAAACTGGAAATCCTCCCGCCATTATTGGAATCGGCTCTCCGGGCAGCGTGATCGGACAGGTGGCGGTAACGGGGCTTCCCGAAGATCAGCCACGGCGTCCGGTCTGTCGAGTCCGCCGGATTCCTCGATCGTGCTCGAATTTTGGTGAACTGTGTGTTGTTACAAACGAACGAACGAACGAAAAGTTATGACGTGTGAGGTAATATAATTAAGGATAAGTAGTGAAGCATACAGAGATTGCTAAAATTAAGCAACTATGTAAGGTTTTTGAGTATCCGCCTTGGTCTTACTAATTGAGGGACCATTCCAGTTCGATGCCCATCTGATAGATATAAAAAATAATATGCAGTGTAATTGATTTGAACTTGGCTTTTGAGTGAGAAAAGATAAACATATTTACCGTGTGTGCGCGGTGAGAATCAATGCAAAACTTGCAATCATCTCATCGATTGATGAAAAAAATATTAACACTACAAAAAATTTCAAACTAGACAAAATTACCCTTAGCTAATCTTTTGAAAATAAATAACCTTAAATCGGTATACTTATAACAAATTTATTATATTTATGACAAATTTCCCCTCGTTGGTTTTCTTACAATTCAATTAAAATCACAAAAAAATCATAAATGGGTTCACCTGTGAAAAATTGAAGATAAAACTCAAAGCTAATACACCTATAAATTGCCAAATGTCATCTAATTTAGTGATTTCAAGGTAAAATATAACGAAAAATAATGGAAAGTAAAATGGTCATAAATGTACTAATTTTTGATAAATTTGTTATAGGTGAAATAGCTTTGGATTTTCTGTGGTATTAACTCGGAAAAATGTAAAATTAAAGGTCCGTTTGTTTAAAGAAAACTATTTTCGAGAAAGTATTTTTAGACTTTTTCGCTATATGGATGATGGAAAACTAATGAATTTATGTGATTTGTTTTTACTTTTTTGGTAGTTTATCAAAATTTCCTTATTACCAAAAGGAGAATTCATTTTTATTGTTGTTTTCAGTAAATGGAAAACAATCTTTGTGAATCGATTAGTTTTTTGTCATTGAAATTATAGAATAGTAGAAAAGTAATTTCCTGAAAAGTAATTTCCCGAAAAACAATTTTCCTTAAAACAGACGAGTCATGATATATCATTTCTGAAAAATATTTTCCTAAAAATCATTTTCATTTTATGGGGAAAATGATTTTATTTGACTGAAACCTGAAAAAGACTCACCGGCCTTGCGTTAGGCTCAAGCTTACTCAGCGCTAGTTGCGGAACTTACCGTAGCGATTAATTCGTTGAGGAAGAAGCAAAAGAAAATAGGAACAAAATAAAAGATATTAAAAATTCGAAAAATTTAAAAAAAAAATTAAATGTAATAATTTATAATTCAATTTAAAAAATACTTTTTGTAAGAATTTTCATTAATTATTGACCCGAGCCAAAGCACCAAAACTTGCACATGGCTTTTGTGGACCAAAGCCTAAGGGTTAGGACTATAGTTCGAACATAAGGACCCAAGCATGGCATTTATGGTTCCAAGCTTAGGTGTTAGAGTAATGGTTACAGGTGTCGAGGATTTAGGCCCAACCTTAGTGAATTTAGTCATGGGTGTCAAGGACCCAAGCTCGAGCATAGGATCCCAAGCCTAATTATCGGAAACCTAGTTCTGAGTGCTGGGACTAAGAACCAACATTGGGGTTCCATGAAAATTTGCAGATATTAAATTTATAGAGCCAAGCATCAATACCTGATCATATTTTGAAAAACTTTCTCGGTTCTTTCAAAGAGAAAATTCATTTTTCTCAATTTAAGTCGTGATATGAAAACATTTTCTATTAATTAGGAAAACATTTCCATTAAGTCATTTTTTCAAGTGAACAAAATGCTGAAAAATAAGGAAAATGTTTTTCTAAAAAATGTTTTCTGCAAGTGTATGCCGCATGCTTCATGATTTCAACGAAACTTCATCCAACGTTACCCGATCAACATCGTGCTAATAACTCTTACTTGTCTATGCAATATTGTCGACGATTCAAAAGATGTCGGATTTTTTTAATGACATAATTTGATTGAAGCCTCAGAAAAAAAGTGCAAAACCAGCGACCAAACCCACCTAATCGATAATACGAGCATGGTGGATTTAGAAGGACCAATTATCAGATTTATGATCAGGTCTAGGCCGATTGAAAAAGGTCAATTCGATTGATGATTGATATTCGGCATGGAACTCTTCTGCCTCCGCCCTGATAAAGCCCGTATGAGATTGCCAAAAGCCAATCCAGTGGCCCAAAACGAACTCTCGTTTTTTATAAACTCCATATTATTTTTCTACCTCGTTATTATAACTCATTCATAATATATAGATTAAGTTGCAACGTAATCGGTGAATTATAATTAATATGATAAACATAATCATCAACTAATTCCATAAATCTCATAATTTCAGATCGAATTCAAATCCCCTAATCCCACAGCCATTTGAATTATTTACTTACCATGATTTGAAAAATAATATTTTCGATTTCTTTTATATTAACAAAGCGTCCTATGCTACGTGCACACAAGGGAAATGTTTGCACGAAGGAGTGAAAAAAATGTGACTTAAATTATTTAAGAAAATGGATGTGAATTATTGCGCGATGAGGAAGGTTATCTAAATTTAGAATCCACATATATTTACAGGATAACATGATAATTTCATTCACATCTTAAATTACTATTTTGTCCGTTATTCTAATAGTGCACGACCATTGTTTATATTTTAGCTAGCACGAGTATTTTAGAAAAAAAAAAAAAAAAGGTGGTAGTTCGATTATGAAGATTTTTTTAAGTTTATATTTTATGAAGAGGTAAGATAGAGGCAAATAAAATTTCTCATATTTGCAGTATAACAAATTATTTTTCTCCAATAACAATTTTCTTAAATAAATAACCAATTAAATATAAATAATATTTAAATCATGCTTAAAAATTTCTCATATTTGAGTTAAAAAAATTACTTTTTTCGAATTACAAGTTTCTTAAATAAATAAACAATTAAATATAAATAATACTTATATATTTTCCCGCTCTATAATAAATTGTTTGAGGAAATTTGATGGCTAAAGAAGATAGAAAAATAGTCATTGATGCTTTGATGCGTAGTGATAACCACTGCCTTTAAATATATCATTTGTCCCTACTATTGTTGCTGTTGGGTTTAGAACAAATATAACTTTGAGATAAAACACCAAAGTTGCAGATAAATGAGTTCACCAATTATTCAATTTCTCTTTTGGAATTTCACCTTGAATGTACTAAAGCTGCATGTGTGAAAATAAAAGAAAGAAACATTTATATATAGTCGTGATATTTTACATAATGTGTCAATGGATCCCTATTCAAAGATAACCAATCAACACATCTTTTGAGAATATGCATTTTATTTCCAACAATCAGCACTCTTAGTTATTATAAACATTTTTTTTTACCGAGAACCCATTTTTAGGACTAAGAGTCACATTTTTTCATAATAACAAACTATATCAACATATATATTCTGCACATATAATACATATATTAAGTATAAATATTTAATACATATTTTAAGTGTGTTGGTGTAGTTTAATATATAGAATTTTTCTTAAAGAAAGATAGAAGAGAATAAAATTAAATAAAAATTGGGAAAAATTAAATAAACACAAAGTAGAAGAATCTATGTTTTAAATGAACAAATTCAAACTCAAAAACCAACTTTCTAATTCTCGAAAAATGACGGGCAATCCCTATTTGTCCCATAATCCCATCTCGTACGGGATACTCTTAAATTAACATTACCTCCATTAATTAATTACACGACATCATCAATGTCGTACGAGGCATGGATCATGATGGCAGTGCCCCACAGGCCACATCCCAACTAACCCAAGCCCAAACACAAACACAAACACAAACTCAAACACAAACACAACAATATTCTGCAATTATGTTCCCCCATTAACAAAATTTCCTCCCGTCCATCATCAATTCAATCCCCCTTTTCCTTTCGGCCAGATTTAATCAAACCAAAGGCGTTATTTTTTTTTTATTTTTTTTTCAAAGGCGTTAAATAAAACCGGATTAAATTAAGCCAAAGCGTTTCCTAGCTTTTCTCGCCTTGGAAAAAAAATAAACAAGAAGGGAAACGCAGGCAGACATAATACAATAATCTCCTGCGGAGGAGAGAGAGAGAGAGAAGGGATTCATTAAGATCTCCGAAGCATCCAAACCTCAATCCATGTCCTGGTATTAGCCTCGATTTTCGGAGCTCCCCCGTTTATTCCCCCGTCTCTCCCTGTTCCTTTCTCCGTCCTCTCTTCGCCACTCTTCCAAGCTCCCTCCAGGGTAACTTTTTCTTTTCTCTTTGGTCCTCGTTGAATTCCTTTTCAAATTCACTCTCTCTCTCCCGATTCTCGTTCTTGTTTTGTGGGCATCGAGCTCCTGAACGATCGATACGTGTCCGGAACGTCGCCGCCGCTTCTGGGTCGTTCGCTTTTTGGGTCCACGTTTGGTCTTCTGTATGTTATCTTTTTTTTTTCTTGGGGATCGTCGGCTGGGGTTGCTTATGATTGCGTGGGCGATCGTTTCTTGATCCGACGAGCTTGGTTGTGTGCCGTGCTTGCGTTTGCGTTTGTTTTGGTACGTGGGTGCCCCATTTTTTTTTTTAATGGGTTTAAGGCGTTTTGGTGATGAATCTTTTTCCGATGGCATTTGTCGAAGGAGAGCGAGCCTTGCTTAATGTCCACGAAAGAACGCCAGAAAGGTTGTCCCTTTCGTGACGAGCTTGCGGGTTTTCTTAAGACATCATTGCCTACGAAGAATTGTTCTGTTGGGTTTGTGTCTGATTATGGACTTGTTTGAATAAGGGTGCGAGGATTGATGTCTTTCTTTATATTTTGTTTCATGGGTATGTCAGATGGGTTTTGTTTCTTTTATGGCTCATCGATCTGTTCTGGAAATTAGGAGCCTTTTTGTCATGAACTTGATGATCTGATTCGCTATGGCTTATTTTATGCAGGTTCAGGCATATTGTGGATTTGTTCATTTGTTTAGCTAAGGCATATAAGATCCTTTGATTGGTTGAGGGAGGGTACTGCTTCTCAGAGGTGGCTCAACTTCTGTGAGCTCAGTGTCCTCTCTCATTCGCCTTCTATCGGCTCCTCTGTTCTTCTTCTGTGGCTTCTTTTTTTCCTGAAGGACTCATCATATTCGAATCTCATCAATAAGATCAAGACTTCCATACAGAAAATCAGTTTGTGTATTGAATCTGACGCAATGGGGTCGGTCTGTTGCTGCTTGCAAGCTGGAGACTTGGAAGATGTTCTCCGGAGCAGTTCTGCATATAGGAACTGCATTTGCTTTAATTGCGTGGTTGATAATTTTTTGTATGTGGTATGTTGCACCTCACACTTACTCTATTAATGCCTTAACAGTGAGCATTTCTTTGGATGATGAGCTCCACAAAAGTCAGTGATAAAATTGGTTTTCAATTGTTGCTGATTAGTCACCCAGAAAAAGCCTGTTACTGAGAACTGAAAATATACATGTTCAGTTAAAAATATACCTGCTTTCATGCCCTTGCTCTTATGTTGCCTTTTCAAAGTGCACCTCTGCGATTGGAGATTGACCAGGGCAAATTTTTGTTCCCATGGAGTTAGCAGTTCATTATTTTCTGTGGCATTAGTCAGATTGGAAGCATGGTTCAAATGACAACAAGGGGAGAAAAAGTGACATTGAAAAAGAACTTGGATTCTCTCTCATTGCCCGTGGGCATTATATGGCTTTCTAATGTTTACTTAGTCTAATATCCATAATTTACTATACTGGGAATAAGCATGTAATATCGAGATACTCGAAATTCTCGAGGTATATGGTTAAGAGCACTTTATTGCTGCCTGCTAATAGACACATGGCGAGCGCGAGAGAGCACGAGCAAGCATACGACCAGTTGGAGGACAAGATGAGAAGAGAGTGTGAGAAACAAGAAAAACAATTAATGGGTCAATGTAACCCTGAAAAAAGTTATTTAGTTACTGTAGAGCAATATTGCTCTATGGTCAATCCCTCCTTTTGGTAGACGGTATTCTTGAGATTTATGTTTAGCTAGGTCTACTTATCTGATAGAGTTGTGCATACTTGAGCTTCGAGCCCACATCTTGTGCTGAGCCTTCATGAGAACATCAATTAATAATAAAAATAATTACCTTGAAGAGGATATTTTAACTGCACTCAGCATTTTGATAATCTATTTTGATGCTCTCTTGTCATGTTGTGCAGTACACAGTGCTATTTCGGAGAGAGATTCATGCCATCCCTTCTTCCATTCAGGAAGCATCCACAATGACTTCTACAGCATCACCTGACAATTATTTTTCTGACATGTACCACTCTCCTCCAAGGCCTTTGCCCTATGACGTAGAGCCAAGGCGTTTATTCATGCAGAGGGATGAACTGGTTCCAAGGCATGAGAAGGGTTCAAGTCATGCCAATGAGGAATCAGAACCTCTTAGGAGTGACACGGATGGGGAATCAGATAATATTTGCTCAGAAGGCAAATGGACTAACTATGCACATGAAAAAGGTTTGAAAGAGCAACCATATAAGACCTTACTTAGACTATCCTCAGCAAAAGTGAATGCTGATATTGGGCATATTTATACGACATCAGAAGAGGAAGATGTTTGTCCGACGTGTCTTGAAGGTAAAAGTTTTTGTATTAGAAGATTGGTTGCTTGTTGCTTGCTTATTGAGCTGACAATTATTAGCGGGCTAAGCTAATTCTGAATAACGTGAAGTGCTGAATAAGTTTTAGAAAAGGGATGAGACATAATCTTAGGCTAGTTCAACTTGTTCACTTTCATGCCTAGATGTAGTTGAGTTTTCAGCTTAAAAACTATTTAGAGATCCAATCTACTGGTGAACTTGAATTTTTTTCTGAAAGAAATTACCTTACCATTGTATGCTTTTGTGCTTTCCTTTTTTTCCTGGGAATATGCTGGCAAAGACGCAGATTCTTTAGAGAAAATTTTGAAAAGGAGAACTTTCATCTGAAAAAAAAATAAAAAATGACAATAAGCTTATGTGGGAACTAGGGAAGTACTTTCATGAACTTGGAATTTGGGTCTGATTATTGCCTCAGACAGTGGCAGCAGAAATATTGTGTGCAAGTTGGCTTGTGTATCGGTTTATAGTTTTGTTACATGTGACTGCAATGTTGTGATTAATTAAATTGTTGATGTTATTGATGAGTTCTATTAATTTTTACTGCTTACTAAATGCAGAATATACGCCTGAGAATCCAAGAATAATGACAAATTGCTCTCACCATTTCCATCTTGGTTGCATATATGAGTGGAAGGAGAGAAGTGACAGCTGCCCTGTATGTGGCAAGGTAATTCTTTTCCTAGATCCCGACAGCAAACATGCATACATACATACATACACATGTGATTACTGTGCTCCAATGATTGCTTCACCGTGGCACAGACCACAATTCTTAGTTGTTGTCTGACCTCACAGAGTGACCTTTCTCATGGAAACTCTTTTTTTGGGGTAGGAATTGGGATTGTTTCTCCCTCTGCTTTTATGCACGTTGGGTTGCAATCATTTTAAGGACACGTTAAGAGCTTTTTACAAAAGAAGATATGCTATTTGGTTTTCAACTGGGATTGGTAACTTTTGAATGGTTATAACCTCCATACTAATCCCTGTACAAGTCTTACTGACACACAGGATGAGCTGTTATGCTTGCAGCTTATTGCTTTATAATTGGAGGTTTTCCTTTTCTTGGGGATTTTTCAGGCTGGGTAGTTGTCATAAAAAAGAAAGATCATTAAACAATTACCTAAAAAAATGGCAGAAAATAGTAGTACATTTCTAGCCTCATGAGCTTCTATGGGTTGAGCATGCTGCTAACATTTTGGCAGCCTCTCACCGACTGATAGTTGTGGCTTCCTATGATTTTGCGGCTTCACAAGTTATAGGATTGCTATATGTCTTCTATATTGATTTAGAGGCGGTGCCATTTTGTGTGGGCAGTTGAGAAAAATCAAGATGTTTTCTGGTATTTCAACTGTTTTCTTCTCCTAGTTGTGTGCTTAATTGGACCTTTTTCTGTTTGACAGGTGATGGTGTTCGATGAGACTTGATCTTAGGCGAATGCTCATGTTGACATACTGTCAGCACCGGGAAGAGAAAAAAAATCCTGTTAATATACTTGATGAAATGTAAAGATGTCTCTGTGCATATTCCCATTTCTCAGACTCTCTCTAAAGACCCATTATACATTCCTTCTAAATTATCTTTATACTTTGTTTAGACTTGGTTATGCTGCTTGAAACTGCAATTGTAAATACGAGCAATATCTCAAGTGCATATTGGGAAATGTAATTGTCTGGTCGTTGCCTTTCGATTTTTGGGTTTGGTTCAGCTTTCTTGAGTTAGATTTACAATGAAATGTCCTAATGTCGGTAATGTCGGTCCCAGCGCATGACTTCGCTTTTGTAGTTAAGTCACAAGTTTAGCGAACAGCAGCTTGATGTACCAATGGATTCTCATGCAAAATGCAGGAATTTTTCCCGGCCAAGTGAAGCCGGCAACACTCTCTGTTCACTCAGAAAAAGACAGTACGAGAGCAAAAAGATCGGATGTTTATTTCTTTCCCAGGCTTTGGGTAATTGAAACGTGAGTAAGTCAATCGTCACGTATGTGAGAAAAGCGATTTTGCATGACCATTAAGCACATCACAAGTGGACGTTTATCTGTTGAAACAGGGTGCTGGCAGGCATTGGTAAAAACAGGGCAAAAACAGAGCCAACGAAATTTCCAAGAACCGTAAGAATTTATTCACTCATTTTTCCTACGTAGTATTTATAGTTAAATAGATAACACAGCCCCTTTTTTTATTTATTTATAAGTAAACACACAAGCACGACATTTTCATTTCGTCTAATTTCCACTAGCGATAACCTCAAAGGCTCGCAGGAACACCTCGGGGGGCTGGCCGCCGCTCAATCTGTGCTTCCCATTTATCTGTTGAAAATAATGATCTCAGAAAAGGTATCTCTATGTCATCCAAAAAATTAAGGCAAAGTATGAGAGAGAGACAGAGACAGAGAGACAGAGACAGAGAGACAGAGAGAGAACATCATTTACCACAAAATGCGGAACCCCAGAAATGTTTGAAGAGTACTGTTCGAGCTCCTCATTTACCTTGATGGAGCAAAAGAAAATCATGAAAAGGTTCGTGAGATTCTTACAATCAGTGGCAAATATCTGGAAGCTGCCAAAACTAAAGAGATTAACTACAGTAGACTTCAACAGGATCATTGAAAAATTCATGGAAAACGGAGATAACACTTTCCTGAGTCAGCTTAGAGAAATGAAATCTTTTAACTCCGAAAAGCTCCTTCTAGATATTCTACACAATTAGTCACGCATTCTCTCCTGATCTCTTGGTTCGAATGTGAAGCAATGTGTGTGTGTGTGTGTGAGAGAGAGAGAGAGAGAGAACCTCTTGCAGTCCATTATTTGGATTATCCAAAAACTCGGCTGCCCCGTCTACTCCAGCCTTGGCAGCAGCTTCCACGAGGAATTCTCTGAATCCACATCATACAAAGTGTTAAGTTCGAGTGTGCACTAAAAATTAAAATGAAGACGAGCAAGCTTCATCAAAAGAATGTTGATTAAAGCTTCATTTCTAGCTTTGTGTTAAGTATAGCTTAACCAAATTTCCCTGGGGATAGAGTAAAGTCTGGAAAATGGTCTCTTTATGATTCAAATGAAAAATCAAGGACAAACAATGAAATTGGTCAGCCCCCCCCTTCTCTTTTTCCTTTTATTTGACATTTTCTCAGAATATGAGGATGTAACGCTAAAAATTAGAGAAGAATGGCCCTCTCTCCCAGCTTAGTAACCTTTATTTAGGATAACCAGCACACCCAGCAATGATTTCCCTGTGGCTTACTCTCACATTCAAACACTATTAAGAACAATCATAATGGTTCGGAGAGATCTTACATTTATCTTCCAGACAAATTGGGCATTAGAATCAGCTAAACCAAACTTTTTCTATCTTGGAAAGAGGCTTAAACTATTCATACCTAGGTTAAGCCAAAGGTCATGATGCATGTTTGACACTATGGCTGTAGAGGATTTTAGATTAAAAAATACTATTCCCAATGGAATAAAGCAAATTCTTAAGAAAAAAATACAGGGGAAGAAGATGCATCTTGAGAGGTGATGCAGTGATAAGGGATTTTCCAAAGCTCAGCAATCCACTTCAATGCATGTGTGGACACAGACAACCACATGTAGCTCAATGCATGTACAGGAAGTGAATCTACCTGTCACCAATATATCTTCCCTGGGTGAAGTAGCCAATAAATAGTTCCTCCACAAGTTTATGTTGCTTCTCGAGCCCTTGTGTCCCAGCATAGTATATAAGCCTGTGGCTATCCACAGTATTTCCCCTGTTCATATATTATATATGTTACCGATATTCTCAGCACAACCTCTTGCTTCAGGAATTTAAACATCCAATGTACGCATGATATCATAAGCATCTTACGTGAGACCAGACATGTTGTATTCCAATCCAATACCTCTAAAAACCTGCAAAACGTGCAGGATATAAAATCAATAGTTGCATAAGTAACAAATTTATGGTGTTCAAAAGAAGAAAGGGAAAACCTCGCGCATACGAGCTTCCATGCTCTCTGATCGAGATCCAAACTTTTTCAGGTAATACTCTTTTTTGTTGACACCTTCTTTTGGGGCAGATGGATTCAGAAAAAATGGATGCCATTTGAGCTGCAAGCCAATGAGACCTCAGTGAGAATGGAAATACACCACAGTGAAAAGGCACACATGTGCATGAATGAGAGAGAGAGAGAGAGAGAGAGAACCTCAAAATCAAACTGATCCTTTGCAGTGGCTATAGCCTTGTCTAAATTCTTTTTGCCTACGCAGCACCATGGGCAAACAGTATCCGAACTAATGTCAATTCGAACGAGCTTCTTCCCAGCATTGTTATCAGCTGACTCGGCCATAATCTTCACTGATCGGGAGATATTCTGGACAACAAAGATGAGTCAGATTCCTATCTGTACAGGATAGCATCAGTACTAGACTCTTTATTGTGAGACAATCGCTTCAAAGTTATCAAGCAGATGAAAACACGATAATTCCTAGGCAAGAAGTTTATATCTAATCAGTAATTGGGGTACCACTCAATTTCTCTCCAATCATGAAGAAGTTGTTTCTACTCCTGCTCGAATATTGGCAGTGGTTCCTGCTAAATATTCTAGCCACTGCAAGTAGGCATTTGAAGGACAGAGGAAAAAAATTGAGTTCCTTAGTTAATCCGCTAATTATACCATTAACTAGAACTACCAAGACCGGGCTACAAAATTGATTTACAAAGTAATGCGGCAGAGACTCCTTTAGGCATTTGAAGATGACTAGCCAGCTTGAATGTCAGGTCAGTCACAGTTTTTTCCAACATTACTCAGCTAACTAATTTCGCAAAACCACCATAGTATCCCTGGCATCGCTGTTTTCCTGATGCATGGGGCTACATCTATCCTAGAAATCAGTTACCCCACTGAGAAAAATGAACGATGATTATCTAACCTGCATAAAACACTACTTTGGTACATATTATCCACCCGATCATTGTGGACTCGAAATGGGGGAGAAGAAAAAAAAAGGGTCGGCCAAAGGAGAATCCACATTTCAGAGGCGGACTCCCTTTTTCCAGCAGAAATCAACCCAATAGTTGGCTTCCCGAAATGTTTCTCTTGACGCGCAGATCAAAACACGATCAAATTCAAGCTGCCCGACCAATTCTACCGACACCCAGAACCGCGATCAAGACCCACCACCACGTTCAAGACCCAGAACTCACAGAGACGCAAGGCGGGTTTCACGTTCAACCGCCGCCACCACAACAATACCCACAAGAAAATTCGAGACAACAGCCCTCGCTAACCCAATCAAAAGAAGTAAAGATCGAACCTTTACCGGTTAGGCGATCGCAGGACGACGATTAAACAAGCGAATTTGCACAAAACAAGAGCAGCGCGAGCAAAGAAGAAGGAAGGTGAAGAAGAGGGGGGTCACCTGAAGATTGCGAGGATGATCCGGAGCAGCTGCTCTGAGGAGGGAGACCCAACGCGACGATGGACTTCGACGGTTTAACGTTCTCATGAGTCGTCGTCACCTACCGCGTCCCGAATTTCCATTGCCCAAAAAAGGAAAAGATAAAAGGAGATTTGAAAATTGTTAAAAAAAAAAAAAAAATTGGATTTTTATCTGATTTATTATATCTTAATAATAGATATTCAGGAGCGCGAATTTTTTTTTTCTTTTTTTCCATTTTCTCCCTCTCGTGGGATCAACGTTGCACGTTCGCTGGCCGGACCAAAGCGTCACCGCTGACGCCACCGATGACGTCACCCCAGCGTGGCAAGAAAGATATTTTTCGTGTGCTTCTTTCTTACCTTTACTCGTGATCAGTTTTAAGGTCGGTTTTTGCATTTGGAATTAGAAATGGACTTGAACCCCGAACTAGCTGGGACATTCTGTTTCCTTTCTTCCTTTTTTTTTTATTCCATTTTGTCATGTATATAATATTCATATATGAAACGTGAATACAATAATATATCAAATATCTTCAATTTCAACAAAGATGTCCTATTTTAAAAAAAGAAGGTGTAACATATTGCACTTGTCAAGTAGAATAACTGGTTTAGTAAGGACTTATTTGGTAATCAAGGATAAGGTCTAGTGACCTAGTCATGATTGGGTGGGGAATAGAGTCTCGTCCAGCCACTGGAGATATCGACCTCCACAGATCTACGCGAGGTTGCCGGCTAAACTCTGCTTGGTTATTGAGACTTGGCGATCGGCTAGAGGAGATAGAAGAAAGAAAGAAAAGCAAGCAGAAGTTATTTCCGAAACAAAATGATTACCAAAACGCATCTTAATCGAATCAGAAAACTGAATCAATCAAGGCCGGTTCTCTATTTCGTGGAACCGGGAATTCCCTTATTGAACCGACTGGGCTGCTCCCGTTCAATTGGGCCGAGCTCCTAGAAGACTCCATGGGCCGCGAAACGGCCCATTTCCGCCCAACGACGCCTTCCTTCCTTGAACGTGGGAACAACGAACAACGTTGTCCGGTACTTCAGTTCATCTCTTTCCATTTCTTCATCATCCATCATCTCCTCCATCTTCCTCCGATTCTCCTTCTCGATCCAGGTACGCGCCTCCCGCCGGAGCGATCGCCGGCTCCAGAGCGACGCCCGCCTTTCCAATTCCCGCGATTTCCGGTCGAAGTTACCCGCGCGCGTGCCGATTCGGTGGGTCCTGCGATCGCGCGGCTCTTGGACGCGTGGGCGGAGGGGGGATACTGCTGCCATGGACGTCGACGGCGTGCTTGGGGACACCCGGGCCGTGAGCTTCCCGACGAAGAGCGCGATCTTCGTGTGGGGGTACAACCAGCGCGGGCAGACGGGCAGGAAGGGCAGGGAGCGGCAGCTGAGGATCCCGAAGCAGCTCCCGCCCGAGCTCTTCGGGTGCCCGGCCGGGGGCAACTCGCGGTGGCTGGACATCGCCTGCGGCCGCGAGCACACCGCCGCCGTCGCCTCGGACGGGTCTCTTTTTACTTGGGGTTACTCTCTCTCTTCATTCGATGCATCCCTCTTCGTGTGGTGTCGAATCTGCATGTTGGTTTGATGGGTGTCGACTAAATTCGAAAGGGTCGAAGCAGAAGCAGCAACGGCGACAAACTAATCCTTGACAGCATAAATGAGTTTGATGATGGATTTACCTGTTAAGTTTGAAGGATTGACTCATAGGATGCCATAAGTTCATCTTAATTACGATGTATAGCGGTAGATAATTGGTTTACCTACATAAATTGTTGTATATGACTGGATTATAAAACACGGAAAGTGACTGACATAGACGGAGCCCATTTACATACATAATTTTGGCATTGTCTCTGTCTCTCATTTCTGGGAGACATAAGCAAGTCAAAATGGCTTGAATCTTTGTTTTTTTTTATTGATTTTGTTTTAAGAGGTCTGTGTCGGTCCTCATGTGATTTCATAATCTCCTATCAAAAATTGATTTTTGGTAGTGTAAAGCTAACAATTTTATAATGTTTTTTCCTGGAATGTAACTGGGTACTCCCTTTTTTACATTCTGAGGCGTGATTTTACATTGGTGGATCGTGATTGTATGCCATTGTAGTATTCACTAATCATTATATCTATGCATCTGCCAACCAAGTGCTTACAGTGTTAACAATACAGCCTTCCATGTGAATATGCTGTCAGGGGCTAATGACTTTGGTCAGCTGGGAGATGGAACAGAGGAAGGGAGAAAATTCCCCAAGAAGGTCAAGCAATTAGAGACGGAATTTGTGAAGTCTGTGTCATGTGGAGCACATTGTACTGTTGCTGTTGCGGAGCCTCGTGAGAATGATGGAAGTGTATCAACAAGCAGACTTTGGATTTGGGGCCAGAATCAGGTTTTTCTTTCTGTCCTTATGGGAAACTTCGGATCCAACTTTAGGACATTCGATGGCCGTTATATTAATCTCCTTTTTGTTCACTACAGGGATCAGATTTTCCGCGTCTATTTTGGGGAGCTTTTACTCCGAATATGGTATGTACTTGACATTTCCAAATGCAGATTACATGGTCAATTACATACCTCGCTGTGGTTTCCACTATCTTTTTTATGGCTTTGTCTTTACTTCAAGTTAAATTTGTCGACTCTTGTATGATGAACAGCCATGCTGCATTTCTCTGAGCAGGAATGACTTTAAGTACAGAGCACAAAAATTCACTCTTTAATGCATCTTATGTCTTGCTTTAGCTTGAAACTGTCACAAGCTTTCCTCAAGACTAAGAAGTGGAGAAGCTGTTCATGAAAGTTGTTTCTTTTGGTCATGGCGGTCTCCTTATATGTTTCACCATAATGTCTTCTTTGCGTACGTTAATGAGAGGATAGAATCATGCTTAAATTGTATTTATGTCTGCATCATAGAACCACATAATGCAACAACGTTGGCACATTCTTGAGAATCTCCCCATTGATTTCTTGCCATATTCAGCAACTAAGTTCCCCAGATTAATCAAGTTTCTGTTGCCTGTTGTATTTGAGCAAACAGGGAAGCTCTGTGCTTTTTTCTGGGAAATTGATTCACATATCATCATTAAACATGGTTGTTGGTAGGGCAAGAAAATTTATAGCTTTTGCATGAGTATCAGTCATGTCTTCTTTCAGGAGCAAGTTACTATTTGATGGTTCTAGTGAGTGATGAAGTGATAGTTTTTGCTTCGAGAGTTTAACTGAGATTTAAAATTTCATGACAATAGACATGCAAGAGATCATACTTTCTTAAGTTTCATGATGTTCGTTACTCTGTTTAGCCACACTGATTGTTATCCTGTACGACCAATTTGATTAACAGTTGGGCTTTTCTGGACACAGATCATTTTAATGAGGTTCGATAGGAATGCCTTAGAACTTCTCTTGGACCTTTTATTCTTGCTGTTTCTAGCAGTTATTGAAGTAAAAAGTGGTTGCGAAAAAAGTGTTTTTCTGTTATTCCCTTTATTGATTAATGGATGTGAATGTCCTTTATCCTTTTTCAAAGTGCTCTGGGAGGTTGATTTGTGTTAGAAATCAGAAGATTGGTGAATCAGAAGATCGGTGAAGATTTTTTCTGCTTGCTAAGTTTTTGCTTGTCTTGTGCCTTGGTAGTTTGTACTTGCCTGAATTGCTATATAATTTTGTATTTTGAGGCTAAATTATTACATGGGGTTACTGTAACATCCACGAATATCCTAGAAACTGTTGGTGAATTCAGGAGTGGGAGATATCAGGCTTGACATGATCCCTTGTCCTGTCTGATTCTCTGCTGATAAACAATTTTAAACTGTATAGATTGCTCCATTGGAGGCCTTAAGGGTGATAAAAGGAACCTTGTTGTGTTGACACTTCTGAGTGATTGTTCCTTGTTTACCTTTACGGTTCTTGATTTCAGGTTTTACTGCTTTTACATGCATTAGAGTCTATCTTATTTGTGAGCTCCATTTCTCACAGATAATTCGTCAAGTAAGCTGTGGGGCTGTTCATGTGGTGGCTTTATCAGAAGAAGGTCTTCTGCAAGCTTGGGGTAATTATCCTTGCAAGTCTTTTTTTCCTTCAGAAATTATTGACGTTGCAAGTCAAAATCCTGATACAAGTGTTAGTGTGAATGGTTCTTCAATTACATTTCCAACCACTAGCTGAGCGAGATTGGAGAATACGTGAGCTTACTACGCTTTTCCTGCCTATGGTAATTAGAATTAATGAATGCTCTTGTAAAATCAGGCTACAATGAGTATGGTCAGCTTGGCAGAGGTATTACTTCTGAGGGACTTCAGGGGGCTCGTGTAATAACTGCTTATGCCAAGTTCCTTGATGAAGCCCCTGAACTTGTGAAGATTACCCATGTGTCATGTGGAGAGTACCACACGGCAGCTATATCAGATAAAGGCGAGGTGTAAGTGTTCTTAGATGGAGATAGGCTCTTCTTTTAAGCTTAACATTGTGGTTATCCGCATGGCACAAATTTTCTGAAAGTTGGAGAACAATCTTCTCATGGGATTCTCACATCCAAAGGAGACAGGATCTTAGAAGCTGATTCGATTTATGTGCAAGTTTCTTGCATTAGCTTCATTATTCCAAAATGAGAATGACTTGATTTTAATTTTAATTTTTTTAATTTGTTGTTCCAATTTTCCTTATCCTAAGAGTAAATGCTGATTATTTTCATGTTAAGACTGCATTTTACTGATCATATAAGAACTAATGATATTGGATTTTTTTTCTGTGGACACTGTATATTGGCCATGGATTCCAGAGAGAACTTCATTGCTGCTGTTGATATCTGCTGTTGATATCTGTTCCTCAAGTAGTTTGTTTTGGTAGAAGATTCCTGCTAAGAGTCATATAGAACTGAAAACTGCAAATGACACAAAACATCTGTCATTTGATATTTATCTCTGCTGAGTATAATACTTGGTCGATCTGTGGCAAGATATAAGTTAGATTTCAGCCACTACTGAAAGAAACTCCCTATTTGTTTTGACAATAGATTGCATCTGTTAATTTAACAGACATATTCTGTTTTGAGGATTAACGCGATTTCGGATGTGCTATTGGAATAACTGAAAAGCATTTTAGTTTTTGCTCTAAGAGTGGTTATGTGCTGCGAGTGCAAGAACTTTGTCCTTTTTCACATCTAATCTTTGGGAATCTTGTGTCTGCTCTTATCCACTTGCCTTTTATCTTACTTTTGCGATCATTAGACCCATGATGATAACTTTTGGGACTTCGCAGCTACACTTGGGGCCTGGGAACCATGGGTCAACTGGGGCATTGCTCCCTTCAGTATGGGGATAAGGAGTTGTTGCCGAGGAGAGTTGTTGCCCTTGATGGGATACACATAAAAGATGTTGCATGTGGTGGTGTACACACTTGCGCTTTGACTCTTCAGGGAGCTCTTTATGCTTGGGGAGGTGGTCAAGTGGGGCAACTGGGCCTTGGTCCCCAGGCTGGGTTCTTCTCGTGTATTCCTAATGATTCTGAAACATTTTTTCGAAATATCCCTGTTCTAGTTGTTCCAAATGGTGTTCGACTTGTTGCATGTGGACATTCCCACACGCTTATATCAACTATAGATGGAAGGATACATGGTTGGGGTTATAACAATTATGGTCAAGCAGCTAATGAGAAATCTACCTACGCTTGGTATCCATCTCCAGTTGATTGGTATGAAACAGTTTAGTTAATTGTTAAGTATTAAATGCCGGATCATGCATTCTTCTCTCCTGATGAGATTTGTCTTATACAGGTGTGTGGGGGAAGTGCGTAAACTAGCTGCTGGTGGTGGTCATTCAGCTGTCTTGACTGATGCATGTTCCCTGAAGGAACTCTGTGAGTTTAGGCTTGCAGACACTGTTACATTATTGAATGCTTCTCAAATTGAGGATGTTGCATCCAGAACTGGATCAGATGCTTTAGCACGCCTATGTGAGAGACTGAGGTAGTTAATGTTTGTGTTTAGCTCCTTTCTTTTGTTAAGTGGCATATTTTGGTGTTCTACCAGTTAAACGTACTAGATGGGAACTTGATATTTTTGCCTGCAAATTGTAGTTTATTATGTTACCAATGTTTCTAAGGACCATGTGATATATAACACATTGCGGTTAATTCCTTATTAGTATGGAAGAGTATCCAATGGTTAATTGAATTAGCCTGGGCTTAGTAAATCGTAAGAGAGAAAAACTTTCTTCTTCCTTGTGACCTGAGCACCTGTCATCTTGTTTATAGTACTGGTGCTCAGTAATTGTTTGTTCTGGTATGAGCCTGGACTTTTGAATCTCTCTCTCTCTCTCTCTCTCCCCCTTTTGAGAAGTAACCATCCGTGTCACTCTTTGTTTGTACAGGAGGATTTACTTGATGGTCGGAATCACGGGATTGAAGACGAAGAGCTTGCTGCTGGGAAGAAATGAAATTATCGATAACTCTGTTCACTTCTCCATTCATAACATTATTTACTGATTATCCCTGCTGCTAACCTAGGCAGGGGTCTTACTAGTAAGAAAAAAGAAACCACGAAGTCCAGTTAGCGTCTTAGGTGATTTATCATTAGCAACTGTTATAATGTCAGTACTAATTACTGTACTTTTCGCTTACTAAGTTTGGTCGTAATTGTCGACCAGAAGATAAGCATAGATCAGCCAATGTGTATATGTGACTGCTGATGGTATATGATGTGCTTTGACTCTCGACTATGTGTGACTATGTGTGCATTAACTCAACTCGGGCTTCGATACCTATACTGCTTGTTACTTTTGATTACTTGTGGCGGTGGTCGGGAAGGATTAACATGAATACGGGAGGACAATTTCGTTCAGCCTCATCAGATAACCCGCTTGTTTTTTTTTTTTTCTTTCTGAGGAGGTATTAGGGCTTTCTCTGAAAATGGTTAACAAATTGCTGGCTAGAAACAGCATTTGAGAAGGATTATCGGAGACGATATAAGTGGAGTTTTAGTATATCTGGGAAGAAGGTATATGTTTAGTAGAGAAACCTTATGTCATTTCGCATGTTGCATTTTTATGGATTACTCTATGTTATCAACTTCGGGATTGAAAAGCTAGCTGTGCTAGAATGACTAAGATATAGAACAGATAAAGCATGACTCATACTGTTGTCTTTATCTCATTCGATCGATTTTACACTTAAATTGAAGAAGACTCAGACGTGAGACATCGTATATAAACCATCAAGATGCATATAAGCCGTGCCAACTTATCTCTACCGTGTCCAAGTTCTTCGGCTTCTGAGAAACTACTAAACTTCGCGCGAAGAGAACCATCAACCGGATATGGACAACATCAAGAGGGATTGGATACCCAATTACTTTCTTATGATGGAGTAGTTCGGACATCAATAACTTTACACCGATTATAGAGGGTCATAGATAGGAAGCAGCTGAGTTAAGGACTCGCGCCGTAACATAACCTTACAGTGAAGTGAAAATGGCTTTTGGCCGTAATCAAAAGCTGATGTGGAGGAGAATGTTGTTGGTCTCTATCTCTCTATTCATTTGAACGGCGTATCATCCAAGGCGGCATGAGCGTGTTGGCTGGTCGGGCTTGAGATCTCTCCTCTTGTTCTGCTCCTCCAAGTACATGCGGTGTCTGGAACGTGTTGCTGCATCAATGTGGCCAATTTACTTGTCAATACTACATTTACGGTTTGTCATCATCGGTTCATCTATTCATTCTCAAATGGGATGATGATGTTAAGTTGTACAGTACATTTATCTTTGTCTATTTACGACATTAGCCTTGCCATTCTCGCCAGTCTAACTCATGTCCGGACTCCACACGATTATCCCTTGCTTTCGCACATATAGAATGTATTACAACTGATCAAGGAGAATTTATGCAGTAAGAATGGAGAAACTATGCAACCTTGTACTCATCAAGGAACTGCTAATTCGGCTTCCTGTAATCTGGAATGTATAGGGACAAAGGTTGATCCTAGGGTTTCTGGAGTGGAGACAATCATCAGCCATCATGGATGGACTAGGAATAATTCTTACTAATTAGACTTAGCCAAATAACATGTAAGATAAAAACTAATGTCCACAAAAGGCATGGACTTTTAAAAGTTTTAGAGCAGTCTATTGATTGAGTTCTTGCAAATATAACTTTATTCAAAAATACAAAATTATCTTTATTTTTTAGATTATTAAAGCGCAAACAATTTAACAATTTGCCCAAATTCAAGTTAAAATCCTATAGATCTCCACCTAATATTCATGGTTTTTTCTATATTTGCATGTGAAGTAAGCTCATCAGGATACACATTTTGCCTTTTAAATTTTGATTTATGACGAATTGATTTTTTCGTTTATCAGATGTTATAATTGTAGCTATGCACAAACAATGTGTGGAGAGAGAGAGAGAGAGAGAGAGAGAGAGAGAGAGAGAGAGAGAGAGAGAGAGAGAGAGAGAGAGAGAGAGAGAGAGAGAGAGTGATTCACCCAATGGTGAGGGAAGGAAGAGGCAAAGTGGGTTGTAGCATGAAGGAGGATGTGGTCGGTGCTGGGGTTTGCTGCTCCCATTGTCCACTCTCTCTCATTACCTTCTCATTTTCTTTGATCTGCTTTTTCCCCCAGTATCCCAAGAAAGAGAAGAAAAAGGATGTCACCATCTAACAATTTCTTATTGGAAGTAATAGAAAATTAAGAGGCCAATTCACTGAAAATTTGTGTGCATAATTACCTTTTTAGAGAGCACGTTATTCTGCTCCTGTAGAGATTTTTCCTGTTATATTATACACAGAAAGGAAGAAGATTTATTTCAACTACAAATTGAACCCAATCCCTCAATATGTTAGCCCCTATGGTATATTACCGTTGAAATGATAACTACAATCGACAAATCTATATCTTGACTTTGTTATGATCACTAATATATATATATGCCCCACAACAATTCAAAATTCACATGTTATCCATAAAAATGACCACACCTTTTCTTGGAGTAATGTTAGGGTTGAAAAAACCCGATTTGAAAATTGTCTTGTAAATTATAATGCCACAGTCCATAAATATTATCAGTCAAAACTGAAGAAGAATCTGTCACGCTACTTTGTAAATTGATTTTGCACATCAATTTTCGCATCTCTTGCATTCTCCATTTTCTAAAGTAGAATGGTCCACCGAGCATTAGTATGTACGTAAAACGGAGTTCTACTATTCTAGGTTCAAGGCTGAGTAGCATGATGATCATCTAAAGCATGCTAATTACACGATATATTCTTTGTTTACTATGAGAAGTTCTTGTCAGTTCAATGGAGTTACAGGTTTTTCGCCATTTAAAGTAAGCTGGGATAATGAAAGGTATAACCTCCCACAGTCCAGCAACCATTGATCAGCATTCGATCCAAAAAGAACCGACAACGACAGTTATCTTCCCCTACACGACCATATGAAGTTGCATTCAGACGCTCGTGAAGCCCGAGCTCTTACCTTCTTTTGCAGCTGAGAAATCGACTCGTGCATGAGTTGGTTCTGCATAAGATAAAAGAAAGAAAAGAGTCAAAAAAGAAAGGGATTTTCATTTGCATAAAGAACTTCAACAGAAAGAAAGACGCAACTTATGAAGGCGCCTAACCTTCCTGGTCCTGATGCGCTTAAGAGCTGTATCGAGCTGCTGCTCCAAATACTGCAGCTCTCTCAGACTCAAGGGATCAAGCTCTTCTCCGCTCAAGTTTCTGCACTGATCAAAACCAGGATTATGCACGTGTTTCATGTCATCACTATGTGCAGAAGCTAAATTGCCATTGACCAGTCATGTCAATCAACATCCTTAGAGACATCATGCATAGTTAGTCTCTCCACAGAAATGGTTACGTGCTTGTCATAAACTTCGGATTCGAACTCGAGCGATGTTCCATGGATGTCTTATCTTAGTGATGTAGACCTGTCACATTCATCAGATCTTCAAAAGATAATGCAGCGGAGTCTCTATCAATGCACTCCAAAATTGAAATGGTCTCGATCTTTGTGGCAATCAAAACAAGCAACTTCACTGATGGGTATAAAGCATTTTGATTTCACATAGAGATAAAGACTGCACCAGGCGCCTTGGTCAGCATCATACAATTTGTGTGACAAGAGATTTGCGTAGGACTCACAAATCTAATGGCAATCAATTGTCTAGCACATCAAGTCAAAGAGTTTACCTGCAGGTTTAGTCTAAAAGATTATATGAACCACATATCAAGAAACAATGCAACTCACATGAGTTTACGTTGAGTTTCACACAATTTTTCCATATTATGATAGATATTATGAATAAAATTAGTTTATCCCATATTCTTTTCAACTGATTTCAATTGCTTTCAGTGGCACCCTCTCTTTCTCAAAAGTCAAATTTCCAAATTGTTGTATGGTTTTCTCAACCAACTAAGATGCTTAATGCTATTCATAAACCGGATGCAAACCTAGTATTCCTCATGACGACTCCGACCAAAAAAAAAACAAAAAAAACTATCATTTAGGACATGCAAGTTTGCTAGCGACACATATGTAACTTGCATAGGATATTATATGACCTGCATGAAGCAATAACACTTGTATTTATGTGGCTACAGAAGATGTTACCTTATGTTCCTCTGCAAGACTTCGATCCTAGCCACGAGCTTGGGATATTCAAGCGACCAACTTCCCTAAACAGAAAAAAAGGATTACTTAAGGACAGTGCAATCAGAGTAATGCTAGGAATGCAAATATTTTGTTTTATACGATGAGAAAACTCACTTTAAATAGATAAATTTCAAGTTCATATTAAATACTCTACTAACTCATAGATTAGTTAAGAAACGGTTTGCAATTGATTATCTGACCAAACATGAAATTATTTATATCAGGTACAAATAATAGGAAATCGAACTCATATTCTGCCGTTAGTCCATACACACTAGCACATTCCTTATCCGATAAAGACTGATATAATCTATGTGATCATGCCATCTATTATTGTCCCCACATTGCAAAATGACATGACTTATATGTTTACAAAACCATTTATATGTCAATTCAATTCATGGACATTTTACTTTTTACCTCGTCACTCAATGCAATGAACAGAGACGAGCTTTCTCAGGTTAGTGGTGGGGTACTAAAGATTGATGAGCAACAAAAGAAACCCTAAATGCATGAATCCCCCTAGGATGGTCCTGACTCTCAACAAATAATGAAGACATGGAACCCAAAAGTAACGATATGAATATAACCTGATTTACAAAGTTATTTTACAAAGTGGCATGATCAACCTTTACTAAGTATAGGAATATAATCAATAATTTGAGCATTCATTCACAATCATATCAGGTCACATATACATATATAAGCTCCTGCGAGGTTGAGGAACGTGGCACACTCACATGTGAGCATTATTGAACGCTTTTGAGGGTCATTTTATTATGCATGTACTCTTACCTATAATTCTTATGCATGTACTCTTTATGTATAGTTAGATTTCATTACAATTTTTAAGTAGATATTATTTATGAATAACAGATTTTTTTTTTTAAAATCTAAATGTGATTAGATGAAAAATATCAATACAAATGCAAAAGTAAGGCTGAATTTTTTTCTAAATATAAGGCTTTCCTACTTAAATGAATAAAAAGAAAAATAAAAAAGAGTGATTGAAGGTTTAGAATGTTATAATGGGTATATTTTAGCGAATATTTAATACATAGATTACTGCACAAATGTAAGTGAGTCTCTAATTCTGCATCTCTAATTCTTTTGCATGTAACATATGTATATATAGAGATTCTATTTTGTATTTTGATTTGATATATATATCTAGATATTCATTCTATTCAGAAATATTTATACAAAAATAGATGAAAGCTATTAAGGGGGGATTCACATTCTTATTTTATACTTTCATGTTCTTATCAATTCATATTATTTTCCATGCTTGTAATGTAATTATATTGAAATCCAATAAATAATGCAATTTTATCTTTCATGTTTTCTTTTAATCGGAGGATATAACTGTATGAATTTGATTGATGTGAAGATTTATTTTGTTACAATCTTTTGCGTATTACTCTTGCACTATTCATATCGACATCAACATTTAGAATAATAAAAGGATCATAGTCTAGATCTATGTAACACACGGCATCTTACTATTATATTCTGAAAACCGGTCCTTGTATTCTTCGTACCACTTGCAAACCTTGTACAGATTAATGAATGATCCAACATTGGGATGTCCAAGAAAGTATCAAAGACAAAAACGTCTTTTAATTTATAAATTGGTAATAAAAGCCGTGCACCACTATACACAAACCGAGATCCAAACGGCGCTGAGTCAAACGTTGTTAAACTTTGTAGTGGGAGACCAATCTGTCTTCCCTAAGATCCCCCACCTACGACCAGACACACATGAACTGTTCATAGTTCTCTGTGAAATCGAATTACTAAAATTATGCACCGACGTACATCAACATGGCAAAAAATTCTTCTTTCGAGGTTTTCCTTTTGCAACAAATAGTATTTGTCGCTTGCACGCGAGGGAAAGAAAATGTACTAGATGATCACAAACGCATGATTACTAAAAGATATCACAAACGTCTAATAAGAACACTTCATCTCTTTCTTATGGCTGGCTATGCATCAACTAACATATATGCATAATGAGAAGTGCCATTATAGTTAGGAAAAAAATTGAGGTTCTTTTGGTTTATTGACTATTGATCATATAATGACGAGCTCAATTTCTATCCTTTAAATGGATGCCACATCAAGATATCTGCATTATATAGTTCTAATGGTCTTCCACCATCCATATAGTTCAAGCTAATCTATCGACTGTCCATATAGTTTTTACTCTGGTTAGGGGTAGAAATCAAGAGTCCCTAGTAAACCTTGCTTGGAAAGAGAAATAGCAAGATCCCATAATTACCATGCTTTACCACATCCTTTCTGTAAATAGGGTTGTAGCAATAAACGTAGCATTGCCTTTTTATACAATGTTTGGTCCATTTGGTTCTTCTCATAAAGTGTTTGGTGTTCATTTTCATTGCAGTATTTCTAGATAAGTGTTCGGTTTCCATTATCAATTGGTGTGTGTTTCACGCTTCTTAATTTAACCTCTTTCTATGCATTTTGGTTAAAGGTCGATGAAGGCATCATGGTTATTCGTCAAGTTTCACCTTTCTTCTCATTTCAATTTGAAAAAACGGAAGTAACTACGTACGGTTCTCAAGTTTCTAATTTTCCTGCTTGAATTTGTATATAGAAAAATGGAAACTAAGCGAACATGGCAAGTTCTAACTGATCAGGGCTTGCTTACTTGCGCTTCTCAGTGACTTTTGACATTTACTCATAACATTACTGCAATATGTTTAAATGAAAAAAAAAACTTATTTAAGATTTTCACTTTAATCTTCACTTTTTACTTTTTTCAAATCTTGTGACGAGAACACTTGAAACCTTGAAACTTTGACTGTTTGTTAAAACAGTTAAAACCTTTAAAAATGATCTTATATTGAGATGTAGATTTACATACTATTTTTCATAATCTTTTGGAAATTTGAGATAAATATTTTGGATTTTGATGGGGAAGTAGAAATTATTTTTGACGTTTTAGAGGTCTGGGCAAGAGAAAAATTAAAAGTTAAAAGTAGAAATCACTCTAAATAGATAACTTACCTTGAAAACGAGAACAGAGATATTAAAAGTTTTGTGCAATCCAACGGTCCCTTCACTTTTTCTTTTGTTTTTCTATTTTAGGATTGACAACATACTATGATTATTGTGGAGTCAACCGACAAACTTAAATAAGGGACATTAAGTGTGGTTTTAGCTTTAAATTTCAGTTGTACTTAATCAAGAATAAGCTTGAGATTGAACACGTCAATCTCTCTAAAAGCACTCTACTTATATATTTATAGCCATATAAATTTTCTTAAACAATTGATTTTATTAGCTTTACACAAAGGCAATTTAATATATATATATTAAACTTCAGAAAAAGCCCTTCCCTCTCCAAAAGTAAAATCGCGCCCATGCATGCACACACACAAAGTCGGACAGTGGTATATTCCTGCTATAAGAATTTAAAGTTGACTAAAATGTGAATTTTACATAATTAATCATCTCAAGATGATTTTGCTAGCTCTGTTCTAAAAGCTTAAATTCAGAGAGAGAACAATGTCAAATATATTTCAATTCTTCCTATTCCTCATCACGAGAGGACTACAAATGCTAACCCGATATATAATGACAACGTGCTAAATGAGAAGGATTCAGTAAGGATAAAATTAAATTTCTAATGTAAAATCTTTGAAAATGTAAATCTGAAACTTTCTGGCTCATTATTTTGCATGAAAGTTACCTGCACTTGAGGGGAATCAGTGGCCACTTGCTGTCGCTCCGCATAAGTGTATCTCTCGTACCTCTCTAAAATGCTTTCCATGCTGCAAGATCCGTTAATGGTATTTTGCAAATTGAGAACACTGATGATTACGCAAAAGCTTAAATGATGCCAATCATATTGTAGCTAACAGAGGCCCACCACGTTTACATCTCACAGATAATGTGGGGCAAACGGGGTGCTACTTGGCAATGATCGCATGTCCTTATGCAAGTGCATATATATGTTTTGAAAATTAGCACCTGTAGAGACTTATCAATGCATCAGTTGGACGAAAGAGATGTGCAGTTACATATTTAAGTAATGTTTTTGAAAGCTGATGACATAGCTGCATTGATATGAAAAAGAGAGTTTTAGGTCAATATATTAAACTAATCTTATCTCCCTAGTGCAGCTAGATCAGGTGAGGCTGGGGGAGTGATTAGACTCTTAGGCTGCGCATGCATGCCTAATGAGAAAATTATCATAAATATTTGGCAACTTTAAAAAAGAATGCCATTGAATTTGTAGTCTTTGTCAAATGATTATTCAATTTTCCACAAAAAGGACCTGCTAATTTTATTTTTAAAAAATGTTCAGAAACACACTTATTTCTGATTTTCTTCTTCAAGTAATCTCCTTATTTTTAATCCCTGTTAAAATTCAAATTCAAGCAAGAGGTTAGATATGAAAACAGAAAAAGAAGAAAAACATGGAGATTATCTTTATTGCCCCCAGAAAATAGCAAGAACAGTGCATCCATCTTTTGAGAAACTTCGATCAGTCATAGGATCATAGATCTAGAAGAAGATTCTCAATACATAGAGAAACCATGCAGTCTTGATGGTTTTAGATCTCAAAAGCCTAGGGAACTGAACTCGCCGAATGAATGAAGCATAGGCTTTGCTAAAAATAGTACTAGGTGTCCATACTCTATAAAACGAAAAATAAGCTTCAACCCACCAGATAAAAATCGTTGATGAAGTTTTAAATGTAGTATTAACTGAATCTCATTAATGAATACATACTAAAATGTGTGTGGGTGTGGGTGTGTGTGTGTGTGTGTGTGTGTGTGTGTGTGTGTGTAGATAGAGAAAAGCTTTTCTAGAAACCTTGAAATAAATTCAAAACAGCGTACGGCCACATTCATACCATGCAATTATTTCAAGAAATACATTTTGCAAATCCACGAACTTCTCTTTTCTGACGAAATAAGCAAAAGGTTTCGCTTGCAAAGTTAATTTTAATCCAACAGTTTCATCAACGTGATAATATCAGAATTATTTTCAAGCTGGATATTCGCAGCTTAAGAGTCCTTCTGATTACATAATTCGAAATGGGAAGGCACATGAAAATGGCTGACAACGGATGATTAGACAGCCAAATAAATTGATCAAGGCCGCAATTATCCACTTAAGATTGTTGTAGGCACAAGAAAAAGCCGTTCTTCATGAGAAACTCTACTACAAAGAAGGGGATCAAAGAAAAAGCAGCTTGATCAAACCTTGTGAAGAAAACCTAAAAGAAAAAGAATCAAAAGAAGAACAGCAATATTTTTCGAAATTTTGGAATCCATGAAAACCACAAACGACTGCTTTAAATTCCGTCACTATGTGTATGATGGTATTTTGGTAGACTATATTCTGCAGAATGCAACGAACCCAATCAAATGCTGTTTTCCTTTCTCATTTTCTGTTGCCCCTTTACGAGTGATGATGGCTTCACCGAAACAAGCTACAAATTCTCAAGAATAATCAACTTGCAATGAAGAGGGGAAAAGCAAACGTTCTGATATTAAGCATTGGCGGCGACAGCACTCAAAGAAACAGTGCAGAAAAATCCCAGAAAAACGGAAAGAACGGATCGAGAACAAACCAAGAGTCAGTCGAAAACTCGAAAAGCTTCCCTTTGGTGGAGAAGACGATGAGAGCGACGTCGGCGTCGCACAAAACGGAGATCTCGTGGGCTTTCTTGAGCAACCCAGTCCGTCGCTTCGAGAAAGTCACTTGCCTACTGATCTTGTTCTCGATCCTCTTCAGCTGAACCCTCCCTCTCCCCATCTCTCTTTTCTTGCTATGACCAACGACAAGAACACCAGGAACCAAAAAAAAAAAAAAAAAAAAAGCTCCAATAAAAAATCTCTACAGGGAGAGAGAGAGAGCAAGAACTCAAGAAACCCTAAACTTATCTAGCCCCGTGTCATCGAAGAGAGCGAGGGAGAAGGAGAGGGAGAGGGAGAGGGAGAGGGAGAGAGAGGGAGTGGAAGTGGAGGAACGAGCGAGAGAGGAGGAGGGAGTGTACTGATTAATCGGTATCTTTCTATTTATGTGCAAGTGGAATTATAATAAGGTGGCCTCTCCTTTTCTCCCCTTCTTTTTCTCTCTCCCTTTACTCATGCCCCAGTTCATGTTAATTGCAGAAACGGGCCGTGAAGAAAAAGAAAGACATCGATGAGGTTGCCGGGGATTGAGGGAGTACAAACAGCTGCCGAGGGCTTAGGGATTTTGTAGGACTGACACAGGGGGGGATGCCCCTGAGGGCGGGTGCCCTGTCGAGTTGCGATTGGTGGGAGGGACAGAGAAGTCGCTGTGTCTCGTTTTGGGCCGCAGGTTCTTGGCGAAGTGAGATCAAAGCATCCGTACGGAGCAGAGATGCGTTTCTAAAATGTTGCAGGTTGCAGGGGTGGTGGGGGGAGTTTGGAAAGACCCTATTGTGGGGTCGGCGCTTTTCCTTGTCTTTGCCAATGGTTCCCAACATGTGTTGCCCTCTGTCTTGGTGGCAAATCTCCTACTTCATGGAACTTTCATTTGTCGCCTTTTTTCAAGCCATTGGGGGAAGATCAGCGACGGTGTTCAGGCGATTCCTGCGGTGATATTAGATGGTTTCTAGGGTATAAAGTGATACTTTCTTATTTACAAATATGTGATCTTCCACTTCTATGGTGATAAGAGGTTTGTATGATGTTAAATAAATTTAACAAGAAGAGTTTGAACTCACTTTTACCGAGAGCAATCATCAAGAGAGAGCGTAAGTTTGACTTTAACATATTTAGGTCATTTGCACATCCATTCAAAAATTTATGATAGTAAGTGATGGATCAATTATGATATATTAATTGCTCTATTTACTTCATATTTCTGTCATTGAACTTCTTTCACCTAAAACCCTCACATGTGCATCTCCAAATTCTGTTAACCTATAAATGTTAAAAAATACTTTATTTGTTTTAAGTGATTGTCCAATTGTTTGTAGGATATGGCTTGAGCTTATTCCACAATAGTATTTGGGAGGAATTTGTTGCAATGGTTGAATTCAAATCTTGCTAGTAAAGAGTAGTTGAATTTTCATCACGCGAGTAGATATATAACTTTATTGTCAGTGGAGAAATAAGTCACTTTGTTTCCCTTGAATGTAACACAATTATACACAAAGGAAATCTTAAAGCTTCCATTGTGAATAACTTGATGTTAAGTGGATCACGCACTTCTTCGATTTTAGTCAGATAGGATCCTCCACCTTCTAGGCAGATTAAATTGAATATTGACGGGGCCTCTAAAGGCAATCTAGGTCTTGTTGGTGCAGGGGTTTATTTAGAAATAAATTGGGTGATTGATTTGGTGGCTTTGCCATATTCGTAGAATACATTCATTGACATAAGCAAAATTTTGGGCTTTGTGGTTGGGACACAACTCGTCAAAACAACTTTATTTTCATAAGAGCATCATTGAGATTGACTCTAAAATCATCATTGATCTTGTTAGCCCATGGCTTATGATTGATAATGCTGGTCCTACTTCGCTTAAAAATATCATAAGACTACTGCGCTGTCACTTTAAGTTTAAAGTGCAACATAATTTTCGAGAAGAAAATTGCTTTGTTGACTAACTTGCTAATCTTGGAATCAATAAGCGCTTGGATACTAGTTTCTTTGATTATCTCTTACAGAGTTACTTCATGTTTTATTAGGTGATGAAATAGGGATAGTAAATTTACGACATTAAATTTTTTTATTTGGCTTTAGCTCTTTTTTATAATATATATATATATATATATATATATATATATATATATAAGTAATTTATATTGAGAGGATAATGATGTGAGCTTGGTAATATGTTCGGAGAGCATGTGCTGAATTAGCACAAGTAGGTGCCTTATCACAGCAAGGAAAAAAATAAATGAAGAAAACGTGATGCTAATATTTTTCTTTGTCTTTCTTTTTCTCTAACTTGGCGCCACATTAATGCCACATGTGTTTTAAATTTATGAAGAAAATGTCACGGTCTTCATTGAGTGTACTAATTAGATAAAGACTAAATTAGACTATTTTAAAAGTATATGACTTCGATTATGATTTTATGATAAGTTTTAGGACTTTTAATACGCTTATTTTTATATTTTTTATCAAGTTAAACGCTATAACAAGCTATAACAAACTATAACAAACACTGGGTTGTATCCTAAAAAAATAAAGGTTTCTCAAGGTGTTAGGCTTTTTATCATCTTAGTGTCCACTCTTTAAAGTCCCGAAAAGAATTCTGTACTTGTATAAATCATTATAGTTCAGTAATCTGTAAAAGGTCCCTAATAACTCTGTAAGAACATGCTAAACTTACATTGTAAAAATTAAAGTTCACTTGAATATATCGAGCAAAATTTTTTCCAAACCTTTAATCAAGGATCTATGTATAAATTCCAACTTCGGAGCAAAATTCCAAAGCTTAAACACTTTTAATATCATACGTGATATACCAAGTCAATGAAATCCTAAAGAAAAATTATTCCACCACGAAACAAGTTTACTTTCTTTTTTTCTTTTTTCCTTTCAAAAGTGCTAGTTTTGAAAAACACATGGGTGTTCGGCATTATTACTGCACTAATAAATAACGTATTCTTTCTATGCTTCTTATGATGGCATAATTGAGGTGGTCGTACAATTCTGGTTTCGTCCGAATAGATTCATATTTATTAGAGCAATCAATGCTAGCGGCTATCGTAGGATTGAATAACGTTCTTGCTAGTACTAAGATTCGGCGCCAGAAAGCGGTCCCTGTTTGCACCTAGGCAATTCAGTGAAATAAAACCGTTCGTCTTTCTTTGGTTTATTTTTATTTTATAAAACAGGCAGTTCGAGAGTGGAGACCCGGTCCCGGAAGGCACATGAGACTCCTTTCATTTGTATAGATAGGACTAACTCGGAGCCGTTTGCACACAATTAGAGAGATTCTAGTAGGTGACTCCGATCCTGATATTGAATATTTTTCAATGCTCTAATCAATCTTATCAACCCTAAGAGTTAACCGCTGCTCTTTTGTTGTTATTGTGCCTGTTTAATTGCTTTCATGACTTGGATGTTGATCTATTCACATTTCGAGTATTGAGAAGTTTTCAGGTGATTTCTAGAATCTCTGTCTAGATTAAGTGCGCACGTCAAGTTTTGTAGTTTTCCTTATCAACCCTTCACGAGAAGCAATTGATTTGGATGAATGTGAATTTGGTGCTTCATAGGCTTTCTATCTTTAACCCGGTCCGCCTGCTTCCTTCCCATATCCTATATCTAGTTAAAAATTTTGTTGGCCTTTTGCGTAGCCTTGCATTGATATGAAACTCAGTGGCCATTTTTGCTTCTTGCATATCTCCACAAGGGGATGGGCATATACATATGTTCAAAAAATAACGCACGGTTGATTTGCAAATGACGCGGGTCTCGCTATTTTCTAATGTGCAAATGATTTTTGCTTGTCGGCTGTTAATAACGTAGGGTTGATTTGCTTCTTGCTGATCTAGTAAATCAGCTCATGCTATCGCTTCTCGTTTATATTAGAAGCACATAGTCTAATTGCTAAGCTTCTCATCCATGCATCAACCTAACCTAATGGTCCATCACCTTAATTTAGGCTGGGATTTTTCTCGAGTCTATAATTTAGCGTTAGGTTGGAAAGTACCATGAGGCCTAATTGAACCCAAATGACCAATAACAAGTCACAAAAGGTATTCTTCACTAGAATCGCATCAACGGAAAATTGTTTAGGGGAAGGGGCTAAGAAAAAGAATAGCCTTGTTTTAGACTTGCAATTCCTAGCCTGTCGGCATACGGAAAATTTATGTGGTCACGAAATTATTCCGGCGTGATTAGTTTTCTCATCAAAATCAAGTAAAAATGAATCGGTTGGTATTTAACTCGCGCGGTGTTGAGTTCAACTTGCTCTCGGTAAATTCGTATCATGTCCAAATCACGTTTATGCTCTTGTATCTAGAACAGCAATCCCTGAAAATTGTTAGTGCGATAGCCCTTTGAGGCAAACCCTAATCCTCCTTCCTTACTCTAATTAGCAAATTGTGACTTGAAAGCAACGGGTTCACCAACTAATTGTGCCTCTCCCGCGTTTCGAAGTGACAACCGGGATTAGAGTTGAATTGCTAAATGAGTTATTTAATTATGGCAAGTAGGGTTTCTTTAATTGTAAAAAAATGTTTCGTTACAAAGTGCGCAAACCCATGCAAACAAGCCTCTCCAAAAGCGGAAAAGAGGGGGAAATAAAGTGACGCTTGCATATATTCGACACAGTAAAATATATCATCGGTCCTGTACGAATTCGGAAAATATGCTTATTGTAGGATTAAGCATATTTTCTATCGCATTGATGATGTACGTTAACCATGAAACGTAATAAGTAACTACTTTTATCGTGGAATCAACATGAAATACGGTATAATATTTATTACCACATCTTAAACATCTTGATTGTTCGAGATTAGTGTCTTGGGATGTTTCTAGCAAATTCTACGGTGAACATGGCGAAAGTATAAATAAAAAAAAATACAACAACACAGCGCAGATATTCACCATATAATTTGTTTAATAAGATTTTTCATTTTTTTAAAACCGAAAAGGACCATAATTTCCTTTCAATTATTTTCCCTTCTTTGATATCGGCTCACCCCATTATTATTCTCAATATTAGACGATACCTCTCATTTGAGATGAATTCTTGGTGTCATTTTCTTAATAATTGAAGTTCTTTGCGATACACGAGCTAGCAAAATCCGTAACTTCAGCAAATTGAAAGTCTAACGCTTCATTAATGTGTAATTTAACTACTGAAATCAAATAATTTTTCAATCCATGAATCCAATTGAGTTCCAAATATAATTCACCAGAAGAATTATAAATTTTTATAGGTAAAATAAATAAATAAATAAAATGAAAATATTACTCCAAGAAAGAAACCCTAGGAGGCTACTCTGTCTCTATAACTTGTACCCTAAAGGTCATTCCGGTGCCAAATGACTATGACTAGAAAAACAAAACAAAACAAATAAATAAATAAACCGTTTAGGCTCGAATTTAGTGACAATATTTTCGATTGATTCGAAGGAAAAGTTGTCGTTTTACTAGGATGCCCAAAATGCCGCTAAAGCTATAAAAAGATTAGGGCCAATTTTCCAATTAAATACATATAATTTTGAACATATAGAGATTGAGGACTATGATGCAGTGCACATGACGTTCTTGTGGTCCAAATTCTTAGAAGAATGAGAATTTCGATTTGTATATTCATATAATTGTTGTTGGAGAACGGATTTTTGCTGTGTTGGTAATTAAATATCTCTCAAGAGATGATATAGTGGTCCCTCTAGTACGTACTCACAATTTCCCCCCTATAATTTAGGTGGGAAATTTCCCATTCTTTAGTCCCAAAAATAATAAAAATTCGGGGGACCATGGTACTCACCTGGCCACAAAACATTGCCACTTTAATCTTTTGTAATGGTACTAGAAAGAGACCTCGTTACAATCTTTATCCTGTGTGGCTTGACGGGGACCATTCTCACGAGCCTAAATATACAGCCAGAAACAGGAAAGACAACGAGGCGTGAGGAAGGGAGGGATCATAGCCGTCGGGGCCATGACTTGAAACTTTTTGAATCCCCCTTCTCGAGGAGCGAGCGTTTTGAATGGGGATTTCTATCGGTAAATGTGGACATACCTCGAAATGCGTCGGCTATTAAGAGTACCGGAGGCTGGCTAGCTTTAAACTTTATCGTTAGAATTTGGGGGATTTTCTTCCCATGGAATTGTTTTTGAAAGGGGAGACAGCCTTTGATCACTCGAAGGCCCTGCGAAGCCTAAATGAGGTATCCTGACATTATCTATAACAGGAACAATCTAATCCCAATGAAACCCTAATTTAATGGTTTTTCACCCCCTTTATAAATCCATCTAAGCTATTGAGGTTGAGGAGATATTCCACAAAGCCCCTGGGAATATCCTCGGAATTGGGCCTTTAAAAATATTTATGATGTCATCATGCGAAAAAAATTCACCAAATGAAAGAATGAATTGCTCCATTTCTTCACAAACAATCTGTTTTACTATGTAATTATCTGGTGGGAGGTAATCTATCTAGAAATTGGATGTAATTTCTGAGAAATGATCCTAACCTTCGCTTAAATAAATTGTTGAGCACCTTTTAATTCCTCGAGATCGATTTTTGTCAAATTATTATATTGCATATCTTCATTTAAGGTCGAATCAGTCTAATAAAAAAGAATAAAAATTAAATTGGAACTCTTGGCTCTCGTAATGCAAAAGGGGACCAAGGAAAAGCGTCGTCAGCAACTGGCAATGAATGTCCAGATGCACATCGATCGATTGAGATTTCTGAAGGACGATGTTCCTGTCATTAGCTAGTCAACTGCATTGTCCTGATACTTGCACGAATCAAAACTGATTCGGAAAATGGAAAGCTTAAAATACACTGATTTTTTATTTTTATTTTTGTTATTAAAAGGAAATCGATGTTGAGATTAAGCATAAACCCGGAAAATATAGAAAATTCATACATGTTGATAACCACGGTTAAGTGCATACCTAGTCAATTATATTGTCAAAACGATACAGTAGTACTCCCTATTCCGGGTTTCATCTATTATTGAATAATTCCTTATTTTTCAATTTCAGATTCAAAAATTGCAGCACCTAATATTGTGTACTTCACTTTTCAACGCTTATTTTTCAGTTTTTTATTAGATGGGTGATGAGTTTAATTGCCCTCATATGCCATTTTCCATCTGGTTTATGTGTAAGATGAGGTTTCACAATAGCTAATAACAAAATACAAAACCTTGTGTAAATGTTTATAATTAAATTGGCAAAATTAAAAATTTAAGAGCGAATTGACATTCACATAATAAATTTATGATCGATTTGACAATTTTCCTAATTTTCTTTTAAGACCAATCTTTATCAAGTCTCAATCATCCCTCCTGGTCTCTGGTGATCGGTACAAATGTTACAAAATATATATACACTATAGTTTATTGAATTTCATATAATTTTTCTTCTCTTGCTCCTCAGACAAGGTTTCTACGTGCTCCACCTAGATATAAGAAATATTTTACATGCGACAACTCAAAATCAGGAGCGCAAGAGAACTTATGAAGTGATTGTTAAGCCAAATTTTTTTTACAAAGCTAATCTTTTCAATACTTTTATTTTTTCGACACTCATCTCACATTTCACAAAATACCACCTGTATACCTTCACATTAATTATTTTAGTTTCCATAATCACGAAAAAAAAAAGGCACTTTCTTTTAAAAATGCTCATCTCCACATCCTAAATTCTCGAACACACGAAAAACACTCAAAACAAGCCTAAAAACCGGACCACCCCCTAAGCACGATGCAAAAACTCGAGTTTGCAAGTAAGGCATTTTGGTCTTCCCTAAAGGTATGAGAATGAGAACGATATTTGCTAAAACGGAGGTCTGCAAGTGATTATCCGGGCAAAAGCGAGGTATCTTTAGATGACTATTATAATGTCTTTCTATCGTCGAACAGATTAAAAATCCGGAATCCACTCATATTTCCGATGCCCAATCGGATTGGATTATGCAACAGCGCAATAATGGCAGGAATGGAATCACTAAAACTGGGGAAGCAGCAGACTAAAAAAAAAAGAGAGAGAGAAAAAAAGGGGGGGCTTCTAATCCCCGGTGGATTAGACTAATAATCACGCATCTTACCACCATTGCACAAAGACGGGATTCCAGATCAACTTGAGGATATCAAAAGAGGTACGTAGAAAAGAAACGGAATAATGCTCTTCAAAGAACACTAATTAACTAAAGCAAAGATTCTCGATTCTCTCTCTATCTGATCGTGGTTGTAATTGTAAAGAAGACATAATTTAAGGGAACATATGCCTGGCATTGTACGTGTTGCCATTTCCCACAAAAGGGACCAAAAGGAAGCAAACTTTAAAGAGCATGCTATGAAATCTTAGATGTTTTTCAGAAGATTTTTGTGATTTGGTATTGATCTTCGAGATAGAATATATATTCTTTTAGGTATAAATATGTAAATGTCATTAATCAGATAAAGTACGGAGGATTAAAAGCATTCCCCCAACATTACAAACATAGCTAATTATGCGAGGATATGGAGGTAGGAAGCTTCCGCATAGTTGCCAATAAAATATTTGTTCAGGAGGGTCTGCAATTATGGAAAAGTGAAGCCCTACCTCTTGCAATTTTATGTATCCTAGCCAAAAGAAGATACATCTCAATTGATTTATTTTGAAAATGTCTATGATTGTGATCCATCCAAATACAGTACATGGTAGCTAAGAAGGATAACTTGAGGAGTTGTGCTTCCAAATTCTTGCCCTTTGTAACCCTTATCGTCCAATGAAGTTCAAAATTCCATCTTCCTTAAGAATGTTGAATATCATTTTGTGCAAGGATGCTTCATATACTCCTAGCCTAGTTACACTCAAAGATAGATGAGTTTTGTCTTTTATATTTGGACATACATAAGTTACACTGGATATCTACTGAAGACTTCCATCATGATGCGGCATCCACTATCGGTAATCTATCTTTACAGGTAAGCTGCCTTATAAAGTTATGCTTGCTAATACCGCCGGTCCATATCAAGCCACACCACTCCTTAATCGATCCCACTTGCCTAAGTTCCTGATATAACTCTGAGATAAAATATTAGTAGTGTGTTATCACGGGAGAGACAGGGCCTTCGATATGTAGACAGGGCCTTTGATGTGTTAAGACGTCTTGCAAGCCCAAGGCCTGTCGCGTCCATGCTCCGACTTGGTATGCAAATACCAGGCAGACTTCAGAACGAAAAGGAGGGGAAAAATCAAAACTTTGGTTCATGACGACCACACAAATTTAATTTCATGACGACCCATCACAGTCGGGTAGGTAGAACCGATGCTGCTCGTGCCTGAGCCAGAGCCGGATGGTTTCCAGAACACAGCACGCAAATCATGCGAACATCGTTGACGAAAATAACCTGAATGGCGAGACCGCATGCTTCGAACGGGCAAATCAAAGACACAGCATCTCGGTTATTTATTCGAAACCATTACATCAGAGTTCTTGGCCCCCAACAAGAAAAAAAAAATATAAGACCTGGGACGCTATGATTCGGAATGAGAATAGATTTTGGGGATTCAAGTTCCACATCACACCCCCACCTGGTGTCTGAAGTTAAACAAGTTTCGTAGCTGCTTTATGCTGAACATGCATAGTCACATCGATCGAGGCTAATCAGCTTGTTATTATGAAAAGTTCAGAAGAAAAGGAGCACACCATTCGGAAGAGTCTTTCGCTTGTGTAATTTGGATTGGACTGGTGCGGAGTAGTTATTGCTGTTGCAGGAGGCTTAGAGCATCCAACCAGGAAGGAACCCACTGGCTTGTTGAGGAGCATTTGGAGTGGCTGCACTAGTGTTCAATTGATCAGATCCTCCGGCATCATACCTTTCACGAAAGAAGCAGCGAGTTGTAAGTGTTCCGGGACCCAAACAAGTGCATGTAATAGGACAATGTAGGGTCAAAGACATGTAGGTATATATCGCTCCACATGGTCAATCAGAGACAAAGTTAGGTGGGTCGAGAATTGGGTGCACCGAGCTCCTGGTCACCATCCTGGCGATGGGATTGGTATTAGTTCCCATCTGATCAGATGATAACCAGGCGTGCCTGATCCTGAAAGGATTGGCCATGGAATTCTATACATAGGGTCTCACATTCAGCATATATGTGAAATGCGGGCAGACGCTCCCGCATCTGCATGTACCATTTTTGTTGCTTGACACTAGATGCGTGTCGAACCGATGGTTTAGGTGCAAGGAAGAAAGTAACCGGCACTAATTTCTCAACAAACAAGTGATTAAATGGCAAGATTGAGTTTAATAAATTACCCGATTTGGAGGGTGGGGTTGCATTCAAGAGGCTGGAAAAATTCCTGAGATTGCGGGTGGGGTTGGCCATAGGTCATGCTTGGATCACCAGCCTCCCATGGTGGTCGAAGATTATTTCTTGCACAAACTTCATCCAGCTGAATTAAAGGGAAAAAATAAGAAGAAGAAAAAAATCAAAATTGTGGTTGTGAATAAATATGGCTAATCTTAGAGAAAAAACTCTCAAGTCGATTTCTTTGTGATCTGTAGCAGGGCCAAGAACCATTTTAACCTTGAGGGTCAACGCTCTGTTTGCTTCCATCAACGATTGTTCCTATAATTGCAGCAAAAGTAAGGTTTTACTTACATAGGTATAAAACACCGTGAGTACTTTAGTCATTGTCGTTCTTGACTTATCAAAAGCTCATACCTTGTCCTGGAGATCGGAAAGCTGATCGAGCATGCACTGAGTCTGTAAAAAGGGATGTACCCAACATGTTAGACAATTAAATTGAGAAGGAAATTAAGATAGAAAGAAATCTGCAAAGTAAGATGATAAGTAAATCTTGAGAATTTCAGTACCATATAGAAGAATTCATTTTGATATGAAGCATGTGACAATGTTCAAACACATAAAGATCAAACCATCAAAGGAGAGTCCAAGTATGTGATTCTAACGGGCAAAAAGGTCCTTTTAAGGTCTAGCTCTACCGCTGAAGGAGGTATGAAGAAGCTGATATTTTGATGTTTATGATTAAATTTTGACTTCCGACGTAAGTAATGGAAAAACACAACACAAAAGATGTGTTACCTTAGTTGACCTAATATGCTTCAATGATGCCTCAAGTTGACGTTCGAGCTGCTCGAGCTCCTTCGAGTTCAAGGGCCCCAAATCTTCCCCCATAAGGTTTCTGAAAAAATTGTCACATAACAGGGGGGCTCCAAAATTAGACCGAATTAGGTAAAACCATGCACGCATACAAGTGAAAGTTCATTCGGTTTTCATAACTCATCACCTCTGGGTCCGTTGTAAGGCCTCGAATCTCCCTTTCAGCTTCAAGTACTCCCGGTAGGCATTCTGTTACCTCGCCATCGACAAAATTAGACCCAAGAAAATCTGTCTGTGTGCATGTGATGTGTCCGCATATCCGAAACATGCGAATGTATAGAGTTGGATAGATTAGTACCTCTAGTTCTTTGGAGGGTTTGTTAACTTCAACGGATCCATAGCTGCACTTTTGGTAACGGTCGAGCGTTTTGAGCATGCTGAGAGAAACATTATGGGAGAGTTTAGGTTAATTTGTCTACACAAAGATTGCTAACTAATCACAATACTTTTCTGTGATTGAAAGCAGTCTCTCCACATCCTTGACCTCCTCGAGCAACTGTTTATCAAGTCGGAAATCCAAGTTCAACGCACCAAGAACTGGAATTCATATATTATGACGGATATAGCAAATTTCTCCTTTCAAGCAAGCTAAAAGATACTAAGTTTCTATTGATTTTACTTAATAAATGTCGTGACAGTACACGTGCTGTCGTCTCATTAATTCTACAAAATAGGTTTTCAAGATAAAGTTGGCTCGTTTATTCATTCACCAAGAAGATTATCCCCTGACTTGAGCAAATTCTTTCATTTTATAAGCCCTACCATCAATGGTGGCTCTTTCATTGAAACTTAACATGGCACAGTGAGCTATTTTGTGCAATTCTGAATGTGAGAATATCACATAGAATCAATTTGGCATATGTCTTTCATTCTTCACTGGCGAGGTCAAGTACAAAGGAAGTTCATGTTGTGTTGAAAAATTTCCAATATAGATCTACAAGGTGACCAAGATAAATCCCATAAACAAGTGGTGTTGCCTTTGCAGGGGAAACCCACCATTGGGAGACTACCTTTGAGGTATTACTGTTTCCTACCCGAAATTAGAGAAACACAAAATGTTATGAAGTAGCCTCATGAAGTTGGTGAGAAGAGATTAGAACTTTGAGATTAGACTAACTTGATGGTTTTATTAATTTGTTGTATCTTTTACGCTCTCAAAAAAACATTCAAGGTGTAGATAGATCATGGCCGATCCACATATACATAGGTGTTTTTCTTTGATTTCATACTTTTAAGTTGCTAATTCGAAATTGATTCGATACTGGTGTTTATTACTTTAGTTGTTTCGTTTCTCTAGCAAAACATGTGTAAGAAAGGGTCAAGCATAACTTCCCATCCAGGCTCTTAAGAGCGCAAAGAAGAATTCATCGGTTTAATGGGTGCCCTAAGACGGTCCACGTTAACTTGACTCAAAACAAAGTAAGGGCTACCCATTGAATTTTGTGCGGAAGTGAATCACAAATAATTGATAAAAATAAGAGATTTATAGTCCATCAGAAAACATCACACGCACAGGATCCTATCATTATCTGTGGATTCTAATCATTCTGACAACGTCTCCCATCAACATCTCCAATATAGAAAACGTCACTTGCAACTCCAGGACACCTCTCTCTCTCTCTCAAACGGGTGAATTAACTGAGGACAGAGAACTCAGTCATTGGCCTAATGGTCTGCTAGGGCAAGTTGTCATCGGTCTAATCAAACGTCCGGCTTTTCTCAAGAAAATGAACTAGAGTGTCTTTCATTTAATAAATTGGATCTGCATCTGTAAATTAACAGCACATCAGAAGGAAAAGTTTCCAATATCTTTGATAGAAAAGTTGACAGGTGTCTAAAGTATCAAGCGCGATTTGCAATGAAATCTTGGTAACAACTCATAAGCACATCAGAATTCAGGCAGATCACACGACCAAGGTAGAAAACTAGATCTCATCTCACAGGAAGACGACAAAAATAAACGAAGAGAGAGGGAGAGAGTCAAACCTAGGGCTGCTGCAGAACTCATAGAGCTTGCCGCGGGTGGAGAAGATAATGAGGGCGACCTCAGCATCGCAGAGGACAGAGAGCTCATAGGCCTTCTTGAGCAGCCCATTCCTCCTCTTAGCGAAGGTCACCTGCCTGTTTATCTTGTTCTCTATCCTCTTCAGCTCCACTCTTCCCCTACCCATTATAATCGAGTTCCCCAAAAACACAAAAAAAAAGAAGGAATTCCCCTTTTCTCGTTCACCTTCAAACACACCTATTCCTCCTCCCAAGACCACCCTCTATACCCTATTCATGAATTGAACACAGTATGAAAACCCTCTCTCTCTCTCCCCTTAATTACTATGTTTGTTGTTATTGTGGCTTCCCTCTTCTTCTCCTTCCTCTCTTTCTCGGGTCAGACCCCAGACGAACCCAAATTCGTGAAAAGCAAGGGAAGCAATACCGTGAACCCCAGATCAAGATTAACAAGACGAGCCCGAAAGGCGTACACAGACACAGAGAGAGAGAGAGAGAGAGAGAGAGAGAGAGAGAGAGTTCTCTTTTTCCTTTCTTCTTTTTCTTTTCTTCTAGGGTTATATCTTCTCGTCCGAACTGCGTCTCTCTCACAGCTGGGGGTGGCCCCCTTCTTTAACCAGACTTTTCCCCTAAACTGCAAGGGGAAAAGCTTCTGAAGATGAGGAAATATGGGAATCGAAGCTAAGGTTGGGTTGGCGCTCTCTCTTTCCCGTTTCGTATAAGCTCCCTCTGTTCGCTTCTCCGCTCCTGCAAGTGTCCCTGCATGGCCAAAAAACCCAAAAACCCTCGCTCCTCCCCCACGCGCGGCAGCCGGCGCGTGATGGCACCGCGCCCTCGAGTGCGAAGCCGACGGCTGACGTGGCGGCTCTCGGTCAACGGTCTCGGCCCGCCGCGCGTGGGGAACGTTGGATCTTGCGGGAGGTTTCGTTCATCATGCGTGAGGGGAGAGCGCATGGCGACGTCGTCATTACCTCGAAATGGGCCTCCACGTGTCGGCCGGCGACTGGGCGGGTTCCCCATCTCGGTCAGGACTTTCCAGTTTCGACTGAGCAGGGAGTGTGGAAATCGGTTCGGCTGGAATGGAAATGCCATCCCGATTGACGGACGATTGATATGACATGTTATGATGGAAGTTTTCAGAAAAGGCGGGTCAGATTTAATATTTAATAATTATTAGTGTATTATTTTTTGGGTCAACAATGATTATTCGTATGCAATATACTAATTAATTGAGAAAACTTCGTATATTTAACTTCGTGCTATTTTTTTATATATTTATTTTCTTGGTCTTAATTTAATTGCCTGGCAATTGATGCACGTTGTGTTGCACTTGGCGTGCAGCGATATCTTATGCAATATGCATATAAATTAAATACTCGAATTTACTATATCATTATATTGGGGCGCACAACAATAATTTGATGTTTTCATCTAGAAATCACTAAGAAAACGGAAATTCAATCCCTTTTGACTTTCAGTAGGACCTAGCATCACTAAAATAAAATAAAATTAAGTTTCTAAGTTATGACCAATAAAATATATTATTGCTCCGCATTATATTAATTATTTGATGAAAGACTCTTCCAGCTTACATTTCTCACATGTGTATATTAACAAATTATCGCCTCACGAGTGAACCTCATTTAATAATCTAACCATATTTTCCTTCTCCACTAACATTATTACAAAGGTTAATACCACGAAAAGTTCCAAACTAGCATACCTATGATAAATTTATTTCAGATAAATTTTTCAATCATAGTAGTAAATCTCAAATTGTTACACTCGTGATAAATTTATCTTCCGTTAGTTTTGTTTAAATTTTACAATCAAATTACTGAATTAAATAAAATGTGATATTTAACGGGTGTACGAATTTGAGGTTTTACCATTTATTTATCACATGTATATTGGTTTGTGGTTTTTCGTTGTATTAATTTAATTTAACAAAAATTAACGGAATGTACCAATCTGTGGTTTATGATTATTAAAAGATTATTTTGGGATAAATTTGTCACAAGTATATCAATTTGTAGTTTTTTGAGATTAAAATTTTATTTGGGATAAATTGATTACAAATGTACCAGTTTCGAGTTTTTTGTGATAAAAAATTAGTTTGGGTAAATTTATTATGGATGTATCAATTTAGGATTTTTTATGTTATACTATTGCTAGGAATTGGATTTGCTCTTTTGACTCCTCCTAAATTACTTTAACCTAGCCAAAGATCGGCGGGAAGTAGACACTTACTTGCACCTTGATTTAGGAGTCACATCCACTCCTCCCTTGAGACAATCACCAAAATACCGATACGCATTAGGTAAAGTCACCAATTAACCATAAGTGCTATTATCACTCGTTGGGGATGTGCGAAAGAAAACCAACACGTTTATTTTGGAATATCATTAAGAGGGAATCTAAATCTATGCTATTAACATATTCAACTGAATCAATTTCACTAAAAGAGTTTTAGCATATAAGTTATTGGTCAAAATAGGATATCTGAGTTGCTCCTAGCAACATCAATCTTTTAATGTGGAAACTTTTGACTAACAACTCAGTTTGCACCTGACGTGACCGCTTTCCTTTTGGTCATGGATGTTACTCGAAATTATTTTTCATATATTCTACTTCATTTCTATGTTAAAAAAAGAGAGTAAGTTTTTGTAATTTATCATATTTCTGTGATTCCGTTCACTTCTGAAACCGTTCAACATTTGTATCTCAATCTGACTATTTGTGGTCTTAAGATTAATAATACAAAGAAAATATGAATGAAAATAGAAATTCAATCTTTTATATCAAATCTTAAATTGCCATAATAGCATACTCCAAATTATTTTTATATTAGTGATTGATTAGCCTAGTAAAATAAATGCGAAGAGTAATCTCTATTTCAATCATTCTGTTGTCAGGGACAAATTGAGAGTTTTGTTTGTACTCTAAAGATAAAATATTGAATGGTCTAAATCAAGTAAACCAAGCGCATCTAGGCCGTTACTCATGTGGGCCTCGCGGTGGGATCCACACATGAGTAATTATTCATATGGTATCGGTTCTCGTGATTTAGGGACCACGCAATAATATATATCGCCCCTGTATCAGTTAGCGTACGAACCACCTGACCAGTGTTTGATATGCTTGTTATCTTTGCCTTTATTGAGCCTTGAGGATGCATGGTGGTCATGTGAGGATCCGATGAGTTTGCTTAGTGAGGCGTTGGTCCGTTCTTAAGTACAACTTTCGCTAGAGAGTGGATTGCAGTCAGGCTGAGGCATCTTGGAGCAATTTGCCTGCATATGATTTTTGCGTCGGATGTCAAAACGCGTACTAAATTTGTGGTAGACAATTTCGTTATATTCAATAGAATAATTACGAGATTCACTGTGGAAAATCTGGGTCGATGCAAAGGAATTGGTGACTTGTGCAAATATGAAAGTTGACTGAAAAGTAACTTGACGACGAACGATATATGATAGGGACACCGTCTTTCTTTCAGTAACTTCTTTGGATAACAACAGCGATGAATCCATGACCGACAGCTAGTCGTTGCTTGGATGACATAACATAAGAAAGTCCACGAGGTTTCTTCAGCAACTCTTGTTCGTGTTCTTTATTCCAGAGACTTTCCTAATTTAAGAATCAACTTATGTATACATTCAAGAGGATTCATCAAGTTAAAAAATTACATAATATTTTTTTTTTTTAAAAGGAAAACAATTATTTGAATCTTCTTCAACTAGGGAAGGTGATGAAAACACAATTATTCCAAGTATAGAATTATGAATCTAGGACACCAATACAGCTAAAAGTCGACAACATTTCCCTGGAAGATGTAGTATCCTCGACCATGGAGATCACAAGAAAACCCTGCACCTGAGGCATGATTCTGCATGGCCGTCTTGTTGCAATTGCTTGGCTGATCAAACGGACAGTGCGTATCGTCGAAGTTCCAAAGCCCACCCCACAGCACCTGATCTCCGACGAAGTCCGACCAGGACGGGACTTCTTGAACCGGCAGGCAATGATCCTCGGCGGTGGCGTGCAGGGGCACTGCCTCTTTCACCGCTCGTGTCTCCTCCATAATTCTCTCCTGACGATCATTCGGCTCTGCTTGAAGGGTCGAGGGCATGCTTTCGCTCTCATAGGCAGCCTCCGACTCTGCTTGCGCTTCTTGTTGCTGCCGTTGCTGTTGATGGTGCTTCAAGTTTTGCTTGATGCCTTGAGCTCTTCGGCTTCGCCTTTCTTGTTTGTGGGCGGACCTGTCCTTCTTCTTGAAGTGAGTTCGCCAGTAGTTCTTGATTTCGTTGTCAGTCCGTCCGGGCAAGTATCGAGCTATGGTCGACCACCTGTTATCCGGTCAAGAGAAATCCGATGCTTAGTGTCAAGAAAATTGGGCAAGGAATTCACATCCAAAGGGAGCTCAAATCGAGTGAAGTAAAGACAGGACATATGAGGAATCATCGAACGTGGCCACATCGAAAGTTTTAAAATGGAACAAGCTTCGACGTATTTTCTATACCAAAAGCGAGGTACTGCACTTAAGCTTAAAGGGACGATTGCTTACTTGTTGCCCCAGAGAGCGTGGAGCTCGATGATGATGCCCTCCTCCTGAGGTGTGATTTGGCCTCTCTTGAGGCCCGGGCGGAGATAGTTCACCCACCTCAGCCTGCAACTCTTGCCACTCCTGTTCAACCCTGTTCCATAACACGAACAGCTCTCGATCAATCATGAACTTAGTTACCCAAAAGGAAAAAAAAATTGAAAGATTTCAGTACCCATAGAAACATTATATGAGAATTCGGATGCTTGCTACATGATATCGAACATCTCCTAATGTTCTCAAAGCACACTTTCAAGCAAAGGACTAAGATTGTTTGTTCGACGCAATCATGTCCTAATTCAATTCAAAATATTTCAAAATGAAACTCATTTACATGGAACGATGGCTTAAATTCGACAACACACATCTCTGGATGCTAATTGAAGAAACTCATAAATTTTTAAATCTCCAAATGATCAACTCATTGATACTCTGTTTGATTTGTTATCTTCGTACTAATTTGTAGAAGATTCTGCACTGCAAATATTCTATTTTTTTTTCCCTTTTGATTTGTTATTTCAATAGAGGCATCATGCGAGACAGAGGATTCATGTCCACAAGTGAGAAGTAAATGAGCAAGATTACTTACCAGCAGATCGACCGACGGAGCTCCATCTTCCCTCCCCGTGCAAGCCCACGTACTCGCTGAGCAACTTGTCTTCTTCAGGCGTCCATGGCCCTTTCCTCCATCCTTGCTCTTGGCCTCCCCATCCCATCATTCCCACCATTTTCTTCTTCCCTTCTTTTGTCTCCCTGCTCTCTACTTCTTTCTAACTTCTGTTCGTTCCTCGGTTTGCAAGATTTTCAGTGAAGTTGTAAAGAGGATTGAGTACGTTTGTCCCCAATTTGTCTGACAATGGAAACTAGCGGAAAGCCTCCTATATATGTCCTTCCTCTTCGGGCACTCGTCGATTTGTTTATTCAACTGCTGCTTGTGTTGCTGATCTCAACCAGCACTAGAAATCTGTGAATCGAATCTGGGCCCCTTTTCTTAGACTGCGAAACCCATATCCTTCTCATCCTATGATTCTCTTCCAAATGTTAGATCCACGCGGTGCTTACCAGCTCGATTGTTCATCCAATCAAAGTGGAACAAGTAGAGCTCGTAATAGCATGGCTAAACTTCACTCTTGTGCATAGTAATTAAAATTGAAAACGATTATCGTGCGTGTCCAAGCAGTAGTCGTGGCTCAAAAGGAGTCAAGATACTCTTTTGTCGTATTAGTAACTAGGAAGACATTATCATCTTTTGCTCATCCTAATCGTTCATTTCGGTATCGGTCGCATCTCGAAAAAGTGGTCCTATCCGCAGACCCAATTATTTGCGATTGGGTTTTTCGATTACAATGGATGAATAGGATACTATGTAAGTTCGTTTTGACAGATCAGCTAGGTCGCATTTCAAGAACCGCAAGTTTTGCATTGATCTCATAAGAAGAGTTCATGGATCATTCACTACTTTATCTTTGCTTAACTGTGTATGAATCAAACTCTGGACTACTTTATTTTTGCTCAACTATGTGTGAATCAAACTCTCGATGATACAATCACTCGACATGATTTTGTGCGATGAGTTCCTCCGACTGCACGTATCTCATCTACATTGCGCAGTTACGCAAAACTGAATAAGCAAGAGGCATAAATCTTAATGCAGCCGGAAAACATTTGCTTAGTGGGTTGTTGATGTTCCCTTGAAAAGTGGCTCTTGCTCCAATCGCTCCCCACCATCTGTTGATGCACACAAATCTTAAATGCCATGCTTTTTAGAGATTGTCATATCATATGCCGATCCCCCTTTTAAAATATTAAACAAAGGGAAGGTTCTAGCCTTCCTTTTTGGGGTAATGGGGTGATTATAATATGTGAAAGGTGACGAACCGGGTGACTCACCAAGCCAACACGTGGCCTCAAGAAGTGAATGTCAGTAGCATATTTGGAATGTTAGGTAATTTTTTAATGGCGGAAACTCGAATTTGTTTATTGGGGTGATGCCCATATATAGGTAAGGACAGGTGATTAGAAAATGCTGTTAATTCATAAAGGGCTTTCTTTTATGGAGAAAAGATATCGAGGGGAGACTTCACGATCTTGGTATAAAGTTGGAACATCATTGCACCAAAATGCTTGATTTTGATAGTGCACAAAAAGAAAGTTTTACTCGTTGTATGGTTAAAGCTTTATGATATGTCTTTGCCTTTTTTGTAGTCCCCCCTCTTCAAATTAGGCCATTTGAGAGGCGTTTCGGAGTGCCAGGTGGGATGAAATTATTACTCACCCGATTGATTTAAGGGGTCCTAGATCACTCCTAGAAGATTTAGGGTCGTTGATTTTTGCATTGTTTAATTATTAGGGGAGATCAATCAAAGGGCCACAAAATGATGCATTTTTTCTTTATGTGAAACTACTCGTTTTTTTATGCGCTCTTGAACATATGGGGAAAGAGTGGACCACAAAAGGCTTCTAGATGGATCTAACTATTACAAGGGAATGTGATCCCACTACTTTAGAGGGAATCGTGCATCAGTTGAGTTGAAGTGTGAGCTCAAAAAGCAACCTCAGTGAGAAAACCCTAGGGTTATATTTTGTCTTGTGGTCCTTCGAGATGCTCATGAGTCATGAGATATTAAGGACACAATGAAATAAGGTCTCTATACTCAATTGTCACGACATGTCGGTTAATTTGTAATTTGTGCTCATTTCATTTGTTGTTTGAGCCTGACACATAAGTGGGGAATCACCAAATTACTTTTCATTGCAAGAACTTGGATTTGTCTAGATTGGAAGAATTGCCCTATAAGCCTTGAATTTATCGTATAAATGCCAACTCAATAATAAATTTTTCGATTTTATCAATTTAGTCACAAATTTTTGTTTGAAATTCTAATGTAGTTCTTTTGGCTAGTGGTCATTGGAAATCGATGATGCAACAATGTGTCTACATGACGGTTGTGGATGAAAATACAAAACCCTCATCCTCACCTAGCCAATCTCCCTATCTCCCTCCTCGAGTTCTCATCAGTCCATGCGTTCCACGAGGTTGCGCTGGCTTCTCTTTTGGCCGTCACCACCGCCAAAGTTTCCGCCCTTGTGACACCCTCCATCAACCAACATCTCTCTCTCTTCCTCTCTCATTAACTAATATACAGTTGAGTATCTAGGACGGATGTATTCTAAGATAGAATGAGGAAAAAATACTTCAAAACACATAAAAAGAGAGAGTGATGTTCCTCTCTATTTAGATATATTATAGAGATTCAAGTCTTGCATGAATATGCAACTTTTGTATAACATGGCATACTAAGACGCGTCTGATTAGATAGCAATCAGAGTCAAAGGCATGTTGTTTATCGCTAAGCCTCCTTTGGTTCATGTTTTTATTGTATTGCAAGGGATGAGAATCCTAATACAAGAATTCTCTCTCTTTGTTTTTTTAGTACTCCAATTCTAAGAGAAAATCTTCTCTCTCTCTCTCTCTCTCTCTCTCTCTCTCTCTCTCTGTGGCAATGAAGATGCCATTTTATTTGGTAAGCCTGCTTAAGGGGGATCAGTCTAATTATTCTTGCAAATTAGAGCAAGTAGAGATGGTTGGGGTGTTTCCAACCCTCCAACAAATCATGCCCTCTCTTATTTTTGGTGTGCTAGCACATTGATTCCAGTTCCTTCTCACTACATCAAAAGGAAAACTCTCAGAATTACTAGTAAAACGAAGAACATCCCTCACCATCACTTCAGTCTTTCAGTTAAGAGGAGAGCAGCAATCAGTAAGGCCCTTACAGACAAAGCTGGAATCAGTTTTAATCACCACATTCTTTCACTCTTTTCCTTTTGGCAAGCAGCAGTCCCTCCTTGATGGGTATGGCCTTCAACAACTTCTGTCACATTCTGCTTCCACTGTCTTACTGCTACCTCCAAGAACTGAGCTAGTACTATCACGAGCTATTACTCCAATGCTCAGCTTCCAGGGTTTATGTAGAATAAGTCCCCATCACGGTTCATTTTGGCTAACTCCCTTGATCGGAGGATTCCTGTTATGGCCTTTGCGCCCGATGATTTCTTTTGGAAAACAGTTTGATGCTCATGCCAACTAGCCTTTAGCTTCCTGATAACAACAGTAGTGTTGGTGATTTGCGGAAGCGTGTGTGTGTGTGTGCAAGTGTTATGTGTGAATAAAAGGACTATAAAGGCAAAGGGAGAATGGGTTAAAAAAGAAGAACTTTTATTATGAAAGCTTTTATTACAAAGGAAGAATTTTGGAAGGAGTGTGTGTAGTTTTTCTACCACTCAAAACACACACCCCAACCCCTATTTATAGGCGTGTCACCGCCATTCTCCACCGACATTGAGCACTTCTAGTTGCTTCTCCATTTTTCTGTATTTTTCTATTCTTTACAACTCTCAGCCACTTTTGTGGACCTTTCTTCCAAGATTTTCATGCACAAATTTCCCCATTTCCCATGCATGAGACTTCTTTTGCTTTTTGCCCAGGTTGTTCTTCCTTCAGCCGTTATTCTTGACTTTTCTTTTTCACAAAATGCTTTTTAACTGCCCACCATTTTTGTGGTCTGCTGCCCACGTACCAGAAAATTCTTCAGCGTTTGAGAGTCTTCTTTAACTTGTTGCTGCCGACTTTGCTCCTTCTCCATTAAGCATGAGAAGTCTAGTGTTCTAAGTTCTAAAGTTCAGGTCAGAAGATGGCCAAATGCGGCATGACATCTCACCTTCCTTATATGCCGACACGTGTGAGCAATTAGGACCAGGACTTCTTTTTTTTTTTCTCATTTTTACTATCAACAACCGAACAAGGCTAGTGAGCCACAAGCATCCCAAGTGGCCACAGCCGACTTACGAATGTTCTGGCCCATGCACTCGAACCACACATTTCTCGTCCAGGCACACGACGACAATAAATGTTCACCTGTTTCTGTCTTCAAGGCAAGAAGTGCATTGCCTAAATTCTCTAAGTCCTCTCTTCCATTAGTTCCTAGCAGCGGCTAGTAAATTGGTAGGCACTGTTCCAATGAAATATTTTAATCTTTGGCACACGGTCAGCAATCCACAAGATCTTCCGGAAGACATCCTCTATAATATGAGATGAGGAAGGGCTCTTATTTCTAGCTTTTTCCTCAGTGTTGGTTGTTCAACATATGGTAAGCAGTCTTGACAGTAGTAATTTCCCTCCTCCCGCAGACCAGACCAACTTATCTTCGTCATTACCTCAAACAGATGACAGAATCATTTGTATAGCCTCCAGGAGCTGGCTCATCTCACTGAGATGCCAGGATCTCAAACCTTTATGGATTTAATTGGCCATTTTAAGCTCTTCATTCAGTTTCTTTGGGGGCCAGCTCTTCATTAGTCCCACGTATCCATAGATGTTGTCCCACTTTTAATGTTTTCTCCATCGCCTATTCGCCACGTTAAACCTTTCTTCAGACACTCTCTAAGATCTCCTAGCCCCTCTTCCCGCTTCCATGAAGATCGCCATTGGGGAAGTACAGGCCTCTTAGCACTTCAACGCGGAGAGCCTATTGATTTAGAAGCTCTCCTCCAAGTTTGTTCAGTCAACAAAACTTAGGTAGGAAAGGGACAAATCCTCCAACCCCATACTTGGTCAAAGATTGCCAAACTTGTCCAAAGTATTTCTACCTTCCTCACTTCTCTGACGCCACCAGAATCTTGCCCATACGATTGATCCCACCATCTCTTAGGATATTCGAAGCGACTCATTGAATAAGTTGGGATAGCAAAGGCTACAGCCAGAGGACAAGACCTCCAAGCCAATAGATTCCAACAAGAGAACTATTCGACTATGAAAATATCGATATTTGTTCTCTCTTTTTTTATATTTATTAATCCAATCTTAGATTGGACACCAGATCGATCAGGCCTCTGATGTTTTGTTGGGTTGCACTTTATTTCCCAACTTAGATAAAGGCATTTACTTCTTTGTTTTGCGGGGATTGTGACTTTTAGTCTTTTGCTTTAATAATTACCACCCTCGAGTGTTTGGAATATAACTAATATTCGACATGGAAGTCCTCAAAATATTTAAATTTATAGAGAAATCAATAATTAATGTCGTAGTGAATTATACGCACCACCTTCACCATCTCTAAACTACTTCGTTGACACTACCCATTTCACTGTCTTAGCTCCCCTTCTCTCTTCCTTCAAGCCATCTCTCTCTCTCTCTCTCTGAGAGGGAGCGGCCGGCCTGTCAATGGTGTAGCCATTGCGACCTTCGATGAGGTCGCCGCGGCCATTGCCACATGAAATCAAGGCGATGCCATAGGCGAACTCTAACGGAGGCCCCTAGGTGTGGCGCCCGCCTCCATGAGAGAGAGAGAGAGAGAGGTTAACGGAGTGCATTCGTCAGGGCATGGGAGGCGGCGAGGGCGGTGGGGCAAGTAGCTAGAGATCTTGATGGTGAGGCGAGTGGTCGGAGACCTTAATGGCGGTGGTGGGGGATGCGGCGGTTGGACTAGTGGCTGGGGTTTGTGCTTTGTTGATTAGGATTTGACTCTGAAAGAACATATACACATGACAAGTCTGGTTATGCACATGTATTGTTCATTAGAATCTTTCAAAATGGAAATGACAAGTCTTGTTATGTACATGTCTTGTTAATTGTTAGAAAGCTTGACAATGGGTATATACATCTGACTTTTTGCGATAGTATGGACGGGACAAACAATTGAGATAGGCGTAAAATGGTTTGCCTATTGAAGCATATCTCTTTGAAACTTCAAAACTCCTTTACTAGCTACTGATGCTTTTTTTTTTTACATTAGTGAATCCGTTTCTTATACTCCTTTTGATCTAATTCATTTTGGTATTCAGGGACCATCTCCTACTCTCACTATGGGAGGATCTTGCTATTTTGTGATCTTTGTTGATGGTTATTCTTGTTATACTTGGTTTTTATCTTATGAAAAATCGATTTGAACTTGCTCATAACTATCTTGAATTTGTTGCCATGATTTAAACACAACTTTCTCGCAACATCAAGGTTTTTTGTATTGATAATGCTATAGAATATGAAGACATAGAGTTTCTCAGAGTTCTTCCTCAAAATGGTACTATCATCCATCACTTTTATCTGGGAATTTTCCAACAAAATGGTTGATTAGAGCATAAACGTAGGCACATCTTGCATGTTGTATACATGCTTCTCATATCAGCCCCATGTTAGAAAATTCAACCACAAAGTTCAAGTTTTTAAAATAGGAAATTCCACACGGTATTAGAGTCAAGTGCTATTAATTCTCTCCATTAATTAAATTCCACGTCTCACTCCTAATCTAGCTTGCACATATAATAATGACAACGGGTCTTGTATGCTTTTTATATACATGTGAAACCCTTTCATCTAATAGCTTGCATTTTCGGAACGGTTCACAATCACGGTAATCTTATAAAATTCCACATAAATAAGCCTGCAAATTTATTGGGACAATCTTTACAAAAGAGATGTATATTTAATTTTGAAACGCACATGTTGTCAGCATTATCTCTCTTTTCTTTTTCCCTTTGCACTCATACCTCCCACACGTAACCCCCTAGACTGTTTTGACAAAAGAGATGTGTATTTAATTTTGGAAACGCACATGTTTTCAGCTTCCTCTCCTTTTTTTTCCCTTGGCACTCATGCCTCTCACACGTAACCCCGCCGCGTTTTTATGCAGTCGGTTTCTCTTGGCAACGTGCCACCATCGAGAATGGAAGACGCTTCGGTTTGGCATTAAAATCACATGACAAGACAAGTTCCGTAGAATGTGCTCAGCGGCGGCCGTGGAATCAGTCCAAACTTTTCTGCGTATCTTTTGCTGGGAGTGGTTCAGGTAAACATGCCAGCACACACGGCCGTACATCCCCACGATCCGACTCTTTTCGTGGTTTTGCTTTTGTCTTTGCGTGGTGTTTGTCCGTGTCTAGTTACAGGAAATACTGGCGAATCGGGAAAATCACCAAAAAAAAAATCTGAATTTATTGTACTTATCTAGCATGGGGTGCATAAATTTAGAAATGTCCGCTTTTGTGTCGGCCCATGATAAAATTGCCAAAGATGATGAAGTCACAAAAAGGATATATGAGATCAGAGCAGGAAGGCGTAACTCCATCTAAGTGAGAGATTATTAAATGTACAACATAGGTTCACACCCATCACAAGATCAATACTTTGCACGTCACATGTGTGACTCCTGTGATGTAGTTTTAAAGGATGGAATGTGTGCATTTTGGGTACACTAGTGTTTTTTCATCAAAATACATCATTTTTATGATTAGTAATAGGATACCTATTAAATGGGCAGATCAGCCAAGTTTGGGTTGGAGTTTGGGTTGGGTCGGAAATGGTCCGACCATATTGACTCTTTTTCATGCATTATAAATCTAATGATTCATATTCAATCAAATTCATATCCAATCCATACCTAACTTAACTCTATATTGCTAAAACATTTTCATATTTAATCAAATCTATGAAAACTCATATTCTAACCGAGGTTAGAGCATGGAGTAAGTGAGCATAAAATCGAATGAGCGAGAGAAAGTCATAGTGATGAGTTGAGTCTAAATAAATTGTGAATACATTTAACACTCATATTATTTTGGGCTTTACCATTTCGAATCCATGTACCAAATATAACTAATCCATAATAACTCAACCAATCAAATATGGATTAAGAAATAGATTTATGACTCATTTTGAGAGGTCTGATGATCATTCATTATGGACTATAGAATCTACAGGAAGCTTCATCCTCGGCAATTTTGAAGCGATTGGATCTTCTAAGCAACATCTAAGCCAACAAGTAGATTGGCTGGACAATCTTGGACATATGTCCAACGGTAAGCTTGGACAATAAAGAGCATAAAAGGAGGTCTCGAAGCTAAAAGGAAAAATGCAACATAAGAGAATTGAAGCTTATAATTTCAAGATTTGAAGTGTGTTTTCCGATAAAATACATTCTTCTGCACAAGCAACATTGTGTCATCATTTAGAAATCAAGAGCATGTGAGGAGTTATTCACACGAGTTTGAATAAAAATTACTCAAATCTTGTAGCCTCTAATTGGTTCATATAGTAGAATCTAGCCAATAGGTTGTTAGCACAGAAGAGTGAACGTAGGCTTGTTAAAACCGAACCATTATAATTTTTTGTGCATAATTCTCTATCCCTTATTCTCTTCATTTTAATTGTGATACAATTGCATACCGATAAGAATTGACCACTATAAACTCTGTCACTAGAAGTTGTATCCTCGCAATATTAGTTTAAATTCTTCTAATTTCAATAATATCACTTATTCACCCCTCTCTAGGAGATAGATCTAACTTAATAACCTGACCAATAAGCCACCCATTGAGGTAAAAGATCAGAGTATGACACCTATAAAACTTATCTCGTGCTCGTCCACGATCAGCTTAGCATTTTGGAATTCCACAGGCAAAGTCCAAGTGAAAGGTCGGGTCTTCAGAACGGGTTCAAAGCTCATAGCAGCAATGGATTAACCAAAGAAAGCCATCGACTGTTTTGTGCATAGTTGGTCTAAACGTTATTACTTGTGCCAAAACGTGGTATAGAAATTTGCAGCCAACGGCCCAACAAGCCAATTTGGGCAGCGACGCTAGATCGATCCGCCTAAAAATCGAAAACCCATATCGTGGGCGCCAGAGAGACGCATGGGCACGCGACATATCCGGGCTCCGAATCACGTGGGTCTCGCCCGACCTCTTATGTCCGATGGTGACTTCTTGCTCATGTCCTCCTCCAATTTTTCTAATGGGGCTATGATCTCATTCCCCTCCTTTCTCAATCCTGTAACTACTTCAGATTCACACATTTCCTTTGTTCCTTTCTTTGGTTCAACAATTACCTAATTTTGTATTCTGTTTTAGTGAGTCACCCTGGCGTGGCTCGACTGGCCAAGCTTTCATCTCATGAGAAAGCATCGTGGACGACAGAACGAGTCGGACGCCACGTTAGGCAGCCGAGGTCGACAGGGCCTCCAATGGGAGGACACCCGGCTCGGTCCAACCTACGACGTTCACGAATTTGGACAACCCCTTCGACACATCCATTGCATGTGACCATGTGGTGTGACAAAACTTTCCACCGGCATAATAATTACTCTGTCAGGGTCTGTCATTTTAAATAGCGGGAGGCGTCGTTGCTGAAGTAACTTGATTACATCACTGTATGTATAATAAATCGAGTTAAATCCAGCATCTCCCGACTCCAGAGATCGAAGGGGCGGCTCGAATCCGGCACTCGCTCATCGAACGAAAATTTGTTCTGTTCCAAAGGATGTGGGTTACAGCGCTCGATGGAACTTTAGGGATTTACGTCGCTGACATTTGTGACAATTCGATGCGAAGTATGCAATCGTGCGTGCTTAAAAGTCATTCACGTAGTTTGCAGATAGTTGGGTACATAGTATTCAAACCCTAATTCATATTGTCTCAGCCTACAACCACCATATAATAAAGCCAATGGACCGCATTTAATTGGAAATTTATTTTGTCCGATTCACTTGGAGATACTAGCAAACCTCCAAATGCAACCTCCTTTTGTTTCACACCCTTTTGGCCATCCTTAGCATTTGATTCCTCTTATAAGTCTTCAAAGATCCCTAGCTTGCTTGCTTTCCATACAATGCTTAGCCAAGATGAGTTCTTCTTCATCGTCAGCGAAGCCTGATGTGACCTTGAGCCTCACCTTGCCATCCTCCCCAGCCCATGAGACCTTCAAGCCTGAGGAGAGAGGCCTGCTCCTCATCCAGCTCCTGCTGTCATGCACCAGGAACGCGTCGTCGAACAACCTCCACTGGGCCGACGCCTGCCTCCAGAGGATATTGGAGCTCTCCTCTATGACCGGCGACCCCATGCAGCGGCTCGCCGCCTGGTTTGCCTCCGCCCTCGCGGTCCGCATCGTCAAACGCTGGCCGGGAATCTACAGGGCGCTGCTGAGCCATGCTGAGCGGGATGGGCCGACAGCCCCTCCGGCCCGGCCCATCCTTGCTCCGGCCTTCCCATGCCTTGCTTTCACCTGTGCCGTCGTAGCCCGGATCTTGCTTCGAGCCCTGGCCGGGGAGCGGGCGGTTCACATTGTGGATCTGGGCTCAGGTGACCCGGAATTGTGGGTTCCTCTCCTCAGGGGCCTAAGCCAAGGGCCAGATGGGCCTCCTCAGTTTAGGCTGACTTGTGTGTCCGCTAGAAGAGATGTTTTGGACATTTTGGGTCATGCCCTTGTCAAAGAGGCTGAGATCATGGGCATGCCCTTTCAATTCAACCCTGTGAATGTGTCCTTAAGAGAGCTGACCGAAGAAATGCTCCGACTGAGATCAGGAGAGACGTTGGCAGTAGTGTCAATGCTGGGCCTCCATGCTCTACTAGCCGAAGAGGACAGAATAGATGCAGACTTTGGAATGATCAAGAGTGATTCCGTCAAGGAATCCAAGCGAGTGGGCGAATTCCTGAGCATGGTCCAGTCGGCATCACCGAGAGTCTTCTTCCTGGTCGAGCAGGAAGCCGACCACAACGCGACCCGCCTGGTCGACCGGTTCGTCGAGGGCCTGCACTACTACAGTGCGGTGTTCGATTCAATAGACGCTGCCCTCGGGGGCAGCTGCCCCGAGGAGCGGCTTGCCCTGGAGGAGATGTTCGGGAGGGAGATCGAGGACATCGTCTCTTGCGAGGGCTTGGAGAGGGAGAAGAGGCACGAGAGGTTCGCGAGGTGGGCGGTGAGGCTTGCCTAGGCCGGGTTCAAGCCGGTCCGGCTGTGGCTTAACGCCATGGAGGATGCCAAGGTCGCAGTTGAGGCCCATCTCCGAGATGGCTACAAAGTCGTGACCGAGAGGGCTTGCACCATGATCTGTTGGCATGAACGACCGCTCCTGGCGGTGTCTGCATGGAGTTGTTAGGCCATGAATCTATTTCTATAATTCCTTTTGTCCTGTTACTTTTGAAGTTGTGTGTAATTATGAGAACAGATAGACGACTTGGGATGGATTTTCTTAGATTTTCTGAACGAATGTTCTTGTCTACTTGACCTCAATATCCGTAGCCAATAACGCGTTCCGTTTTCGATGGAGCTCAATCGCATCAAGCCAAGCTAAAGCGTAAGTCAAGGGATAGGACAACCAAAGTAGGCCGACGCAGACAAGTCAGAATCAACGCCAATCCTCTATTGTGCCTTGGGATTTTGAAGAAATTAGCACAAGATTCAATTCAAAGATCCGAATTGTTCTCTACTTTTTCCCCTTGAGAAATGCCGTGATTGAAGACCCTTTTGTCCGTTTGCTAGGTTGCTATCCAATCTTCATAAATTCAACAAGCAAAGAGCAAGAGAATGACTATTTCCATTGAAAACTCATTGTTTTATTGTTGTACAACATCATAGTAGGAACTGAATCAGCGAAGTTTAGATCCAACGAGCAGAAGGATAGCCCCAGGAAACAAGCCTACAATTGAGACGTGATATTCTCCGAAATTAAATTAAAAGAGAGAGAAAAAGAAGGGGAAAAGGTACTGTAATGGTAATGGCTCTTTGGTGTGAATTCTCAGATTGGAAAATTAACGAGCTAATATATCCCCTCAAGGTACGGAACTTCCTCATTTGGCCTTGCCGTTCGGCGCCTTGGTGGCGGCTCCGGTGGGTGTGTTGAGCTCGTCCCAGGCCTCGATCCAAGTGATCATGGCATCTGCAAGCTTGTCGAAGTAAGGGTCGACCTTGCTGAGCTTGTCCTTGACTTGCTTGGAGAGCTCGATGTAGCACTTCTGGACCGTGGTGCAGTCCTTGGGAAGAGCCGCGGACTGGAAGAAGGGGATGATCTCTTCCTGCCAGAAGATGCCTTTGTACTCCTTCCTCAGGTTCACAAATGGGTTGCTGGCTTTGCTGTGCCATATGTAGGGCAGGCCGGTCTTCACTCCCAGTCCCAGATGATCACAGATGACCTGCGAAAAGTACCGTTGCATCATGTTAACTCTGAATCAGGGAGGTGTTCTCCTGGCCCAAATGAGGATCATTACATAAAAAGTGATGGTATTGAGCAGATGTTTTGGTAATTACTGAAGGATCGAAATTCTATGGGAAATCTACAGGGTTGTGGTTAATCGGGAGCGAGCCTTTTAATGAGCATGTCATGAATCTTGACAGAGAAATATAGGCATTGAGCACGTACGAGTTAGTCAAACCAGCAACCTATGTATATATTTAGGTTTGGGCAATTGTGCTTAACATCTACTGCCAATCATAAGCATTGCATCGGCGTTCGAGCCTCGATAATATAACAGGATCGATTCAAATACAAAGGAATCTAAAACTGATGGTGCGAAGAAAGCGAAGCTACCTTGACACACCAGCCAGCCCACATATCATCGTAGCGTCCAATTGGCTGGCCGTCACCCATCAGTCCGAAGTACATTGCAGGGCCAATAAGCTCACGGTCAAATGCCAAATTCATGCCACACATCGGGAAAAGAGTGCCCTTTGGTATTGTCAAGACCGCATCAACATACCTAGTGGAACGTTCTCTCAGTTGTTATTAACAAAGATTCACGATCAAGCCAGGACAATGAAGAATCTGGAGGATTCACATACCTTTGGTTCCTCTCGAGAGGCTTCACGAGCTGTGTAGGCGCATCATAATCCGGGATGTTGAGCCAGAGGCCATGAGAAACCGCAGTCGGCACACCCTCACGCAGGCTGAAAGGGTATCCACGGACGAAATCTGCACCTTCCGTGTAAGGGTCATACAGGGTGTTGAAGAAGAATGGAGTGGATGGGCAGAGGAGATTCTTGATATGCTGCTGGAGGGCATTGATCATTTTGCCCGATGGGTCTTTAGCGACCTGATACAACAAACAAGACCAGAAAAGAAAAAGTCATCTTCACATTGAGAGTGACCTCACTCCAGGGTTGACTAGATTAATCAATCTTGACTAAGACAATAATCAGAAGGCATCTTACTTCGATCCTACAGTCACAACTCAGAAGTAACAGGGCCTCGAGGAGGTATAATGTGGGTAAAGATTCTTAAATTCGTCATCGTGCATCGGAATAAAGTGAAGATATAATGTACTAGTCGAAACAACTCATGGGATATTAAATACAAACTAAATCAGAGAAGAGTGGCTTCCACAGGTCAACTCTTTCATTCAGTTCATCGAATGACGACCAATGAGGCTGCATCATCGAGATGCGGCGACTAGAGTTTCCACAAGGAAAGTGGAGAGGGACGTGGTTCTGCTTTCAAAGGGTCTGGGGAAAAAGTTAGGGAAATACGATTCGTGTTCCGAAAAGAGAAGGACGCAGATCTCGAGTCTTGCATATACAGCCAGAATGCCTAGACCTTGGAGTGTAATGATAATTCAGATGTAGTCCTAAACCTGCTCGTTTCGATCTATCAACCGAAAAATGATGCAAGATCAAGCTAGTGAAGATCAAAATCTCGTCTTTAACAAAAGTCCGCCAAGTGATCGACTGCAATGCAGATCAAGGACACGGCTTCGTCCCAAACCATCACCAGACCGAGAATCGCAACAATGTAGCTACCCACAGTCCAAGAAAAAGGAAACCCAACAACAACAGCCGCATAAAAGAGAGCAAGGAAAATTCAGATTGGGATTGGCAGAGAAAAAAAAGGGAAGAGCCGTCGTCACTCACGAAGCAATCGTCGTCGATGGTGTAGATGTACTTCTTCTTGGAGACCATGTAGCCGAAGCAGCGGCAGGCGGAGTCCTTGAAGGAGATGCAGGAGGCCTTGGGGCCCAGGATCTTGTTGATGTCGTTGCGGTTGTAGAGCTCGTAGTCGAAGCCGTCGGGGACCCGGATTATCTTCGACGGGTCGCCGTCCTGGACGATGATGAGGTGGTACGGCTCGAAGAAGGGCCTCCACATCTCCAGGAAGTCCAGGTTCCGGATGGTCGGGATCACGATGTCCAGCTCGTCCTTGAGCAACGGGACGGGCTTCGCTGCTGCTGCTACGGCTGCGGCCGAGTCCGCCATTGTTCGATCTCGAGGCGGAGAGAGAGAGAGAAGGATGAGAGGCAGGGGAGCCAGAGGCAGGGGAGGCAGAGGCAGAGGCGGAGGCAGAGACAGGGATTTTGGGGTCTGCGTGTGCGCTGTCCGCGAATGCGAGGGAGAGAGAGTGAGAGCGCGGGGGATTTTATATGGGGAACGAGGGCATGCGAGGGAGGGGCGCAGAGATCGGCGGCATGAGTGGCGGCTTTAACTGGCGAGCGAACGTGTCTGAACTTGTGTGGGGAAAGGCGACCCGTTCAAACTCCACCCTGAACACCTTCGAAAGGCAGCAGCCTCCTGTCCTTCCCCTCGCCCTTTTGCCCAGACGCTCTATTTTGCCTTTCTTTTCCCATGCTCCCTGCTTTGGACTAAGAATAGAGATTGGCCCCCCCATGAGAATATTATGAAACGGGGTCACTTTTTGTCGAGTATATTCTTTGCATGTTTGAACGCGTAGGGATGGACTCCTGGCGTCCCGCACGTCGCGGGAACGGTCTATCGAGAGTCCGCAGTTGGGTCCGCCCAGGGGCCACCACCAACACGACTCGCCTAATTTTCTTCTCTCTCTCTCTCTTTAATTCGGCCTTCAACATGGCCCGTTTGATGGCTTGTATGCGTTAGGTCATCAGCCTAACTTCGCAATAGAAATTGTTATTGTAATTTTATCTCGGTGACATTTGGTGTTGATGTTGTTGATATCAAGTATTTCTAATTCTTGTTAACTTGGCAACTTGTGAATTTTCATATAAATCATCTTTTATTCTCTAATATCTTTCGAAAATATATGATTTTTATTTTTGCGTTCTCTTAGGTTGCATTTGGGCGTATGTATTTTTAGTTATGGTAGGATTGGATAAAATATTATGGGATAAAAAATTCATGAATTTTGCTATATATTTTATATACCATTTGGTGAATCATGGTAATAAAGTGGATATTTTCATATTTTATCTTATCTATTGTTTGGTATAAATGATGTATTAGTGTAAATGAACCTAAAAATGCACAAAAGCAGATAGTGAGAATCTCTCATGATTTACCAACTAAAAAAACCACTAATGCACAAATGGAAATAGGTTCCATCAATCAAACCAAAATTATCGTATGATCTAGATCTTAAATAGCAAATAAGCTCATTATAGTATTCTGAAGCCATGATTTGATATAACATAATTCAACTATGACAAGAAATATGAACAAGCACCAACAATAGTAACAAGTTAGATCTGTCGGTGAATGCCAAATCTAGTAAGAGGAAAAAAAACATGACCATTCACCTTGGTGTTTTAAATGATAAACTTTAGCTCATTATATAACATCATCTTTGAATTTTTAATTGTTCAATGTAATTCTTGAACTTTTGGTACATGTTCAATATATTCCCTAAATTATATTGTTATCTCAAACTTGAATTAATAGAAGGATAACATTAAACATCTTCATCTTCATAAACTAATTTAGGGACTAAAGACCACTTTGAACAAATTAAAAATTATTAGGACTACATTGCATGTTAGGTTAAAATTCATGGATTATTTGTGTCATTATCCCTAATAGTTTGAGTTTGTTTGTTTGAGAGAAAGCTGTTTTTGGGATGTTATTTTTCAAATTTCATGCATTTGAATGATGGAAAACCAATTATATACAATAAGTATTTTCCATGAGCTGAAAATAATAAGTTTGGATTGTGAGAGAACTTCTCATTTTGGCAAGAAGGAAATCATTTTCTCTAAGCCATTAAACAAAGGAAAATAATTTCCATAGAAAACATATTCCTTCGTCATTAAATTTTCAACGAATTTTAACATCTCATATTAAGTTCATTTCATATATTCTGATTTCAGAAAAGAAAACATTTCGCACTCTAAAAATATAATCGAAGAAGGTATGCGCGACGCGAACATAACTCAATCTCTATAAATCAAGGCTGTGTATGAAATTAGATTATAAATCCACTTAAAATTGAACATTCCTAATAGCAAAAAAATAATTCCGAGATTGTGTCGCAAGATGATGTCGTCGGAGGGGGTTTTCGCGTGGAGGACGAGTTGACTCCCGAGGTGTTAGAAGTCTTTGATTAGAAGAACTAGATTGGAGCAACTTTGGGTCTCGCGTACGGCACCCAGCCAACGTACAGATCGAGTTAAATGAAAGGGGAAAGCAGGCAGGGGACTTGGAGAAGAGTGCGTCTTAATTCTCGCGTTGGGTCCTTTCGGCCGCATCGCCCGATCCGATCTGCGTTCCTGCATCGTTCGTGCCTCTCGAGAACGGATCGTCCCCATCATCGAAGCCTTCTAATTGACTTGAATTGCCTACTCCTGCAAACTTTACAACCTAATAATAACATCGAACATCCGGAGGGTTAGCTTCAGCAGGACCGGTCCTCGGAACTCTACTCTTACGGGAAGGAATCTCTTTCTTTCCGGGTCGAGAGCGGATGTAACTGGTCATTCTCCTCCTAGTCCTGGACTCCCTAGCGCCGATGGTGTGCCTTCGACCGGGACCGGGGGATGTAGAGTTTGAAACTAGATTGATTTGCATTTGCGAGAAAGACATTGATTAAAAATACCCCCCTTGGCCGTTGCGAAAAGAAGTGATTTTTCCTGTTATGAGTTTTTGTTGCGATGGTACTATGAACTAGGAATGGTTGTTGAAAATGAGAAATAAAACTTAGCATTTTTTCCATCCCAATCAAAATAAAATAAGGAATGAAATATTCAATAGGATTCCTCGAATCGTGTAAAGCTGCTTAACTTTGGAGATCTGAGAATTTTTATGGGATCACGGCAAACTTAAAGTATCGAATAATAGTGCGTTTGATGTTTGAATTTACATTTCGAAACAGTAAAACCCGTTTCATGTTCAAGACTCCAGAGGTAGGATCGAGGCATATGCAATTAATTAGATAACATCTTCCACGTTGTATGATGGCGTGTGGAATGCAAAAGGAGAAATGCATGCGAGCCACGATCGCTGACCGATGGAAAATGGAGTGCAGAAAGTCAAATGTGTCTTGCCTGATCTTGCTGCTGCTATTAAGGAGATCGTGCCAAATGATGCATGGGACATCGCGCATGCCTCCTCTCTTTAATTTTAGCTCCTTCGCACGTTTCCTGTAGATCCATCCATCCTCTGGAGCACTTTGCTTCTGTTTCTACCTTCCAATTAAAAGCTCTTTCAACGAGTCATGACCTCTAGATCTGTAACATTTCTAAATTAACTCACTTAAGGTATTGTTTGCTTTAATTTGTCTCATATTGAGTTTCACGGTTTTGTCATTTGGTGTACAAGCAAGTATTTTCCCAAAAGATTATCCAACTTGGTAGGCTCGCTTAACTTTGAAGTTCCAAACCATACACCTCTCCCACTTTGATACCATATTAAAACATTCTTAAATTAATTCACTCAAAGTATTATTTATCAAAAAAGCTTAAATTAAACTTTACCAAAAAAAAATAAAAATTCACTCATCTCATACCAAGCCTCACAATTTTGTCCTTTGGCGTAAATGTAGGTATTTTCCTAGGAGATCACCCATTTTAGTAGTGGCTCTAACCTGGGCTTGTTTAAGTTTGGAATTTCAAAGTTGCTATTATGTCAAAAGGCGGTTTCATGAATTAATTTCGATTTTTACATATATAATCGAGAATTGTTCTCTCCCTATTCAATGCATAGTTCGGTTCATTCCTACCCCTTTCGTCATACTAAAAGCTTTGCTTAAGAGCCACTCCTTATTTAGGTCCTTGAGGCTAGGCGAGATCACTTCCTACTCTCGTCCGACCGGGACCAGGTTGTTATAGGATTGAGGTTGGTCTGGCCTTAAGCTGGCGTGGTGACTGCACATTGGCCTCGGACGCGAGGTTAACAATGACCTCTGCAGGAACAGCAGAGGTGCAGAAATGGTGGATAATCTGAGGCGGGACGGCGGGCGCGTCAGATCGAGCAAGCCTCTTGAGTGAGGACGAAAGGGTTTGGGTTGGATGCCGAATTTTCTTTCTTTATTTTTTTCTTTTTTTTTTTGGGCAGATTAAATGGGGATCTGGTAAATTTCGTCTGGAGGACGAGAGATGCGACATTAAAATTGATTGTGTATGAAAAGTAAAACGATATAATTTTAGGCTTAGGAAAAGGACCACGAAGGCCGAGATCATTGCAAATTTTTGTATATAGCGTTCGCTGATCTCTTAGCCGCATGACATAACTGTGGATGTTGGCCCATAAAAGGTTAGGACCACAAGAATAGCGAACGAGGGAAGTGAAGGGTGCACAAAACATCGTACAGATTGGCATGACAGTTGCCTGCAACTTTTCGCATGACATGTACCTAGGCAACGAAGAGCCCACATCGAGGTGTCCAACCCTCGCGTCGATGCGATCTACTCGGGGTCTCGCTCAGTTGGATCGGAAATTTCCAAGCCCATTTCCAAATTAGAAATCACGGGCCGGTTAATCATTTCGCATTGGTTGTGCCTACTCCACCCCGCTTTCTGCTTCTTTTGCTGCGGCATCTCCGGTCTAACCTCTCGCTAGAGGCCTTCAACGTGCGCTCACATGATGTTAGGTGCACAGGCTGTTGTCAATGACCGCATTAGTTTATGGAAAAATGACACTCCGGTTGCGATATTTGGGGAACTGTGGTCCAGACTAATGATCAAATGAGCAGTTTTTTTACACGAGGGATGAGCACTGATAGCATCTGGCTCGAGCTGCAAAACTTTAATCTGGTGCACTTTCCTACTTAAATCTATCAAAAATCATTAATATACATCTGTACTTGTCGTGCTTCTTGTTTTTTCCTCTTTTGGTTTCTTCTGTACATAAGAATATTGGAGTCAAGTCAGCATTGAGGGGAAACCCTTATGTGCAGCCCATTTGGTGCTTCTACTCTTGGAAATTTCATTAGCTTGTCTCCCCCAATCTCTTCCCATCTGCAAAAGGGCAAAGAAAGATCCGTGAATTATTAATGTCACGTTTTTCGATGAAAAGAAAGGAAATCATTGCTTAAGTTCAATAATGCATCAAAAGGGCCAAAGCTATGTGATAGGTACCTGTATCTGGTCACAAAGTAGTGAAGAAATGTGGAGATTTCGGCAATCCCAAGTTCCTTTCCAGGGCATTGCCTTGTGCCCCCACCGAAAATTAGGTTGTAGTTTTGACACTCCACGCTTTTGTCCTGAAGAATTGGCAAGTTTGGAATGGTTAGAACAATATCGTCCGTCAATAGTACAGAAACAGAGCTCTCTGAATGTTTCTAAGTAGTGCAGTACTGCTATGTACAGATAATTACCAGCCATCTCCATGGATTGAAAGCTAGTGGATCGGGATATAATCGCAGATTGTAATTTATTTCTCTCGTGTAAACGTATATCCTCCATCCCTTTGGGATTAAGAACCCTGAAAACGAAGAACAGAGAAGAAGGCATTGAGTAATTCGCTCGACAGACCCCTGAAATGCTGGTTGCATGATTAGAGACTAGCCATACCGTTGAGCTCCATGTCTTTAGTGGTTTTTCTCAAGACCCCATTGACAACTGTGGCCAATCTGGAGGTCTCAAATATGACCTGAAGAATGAGGAAGGACATTATGCAATCACGAGTTAGTAGAGTTAGGCGAATTTGCAGAAATAAAATTTCGCAGGAAAGTTGAATGTAGGTAGTCTCACCGCACGAGTGAACCGCATCGCTTTGAGGTCGTCCCACTCGATAGGATCCTCCGGCCTTTTCTTTGCTCTAATCCCCAAGTGTTCTTTCTGAATAATACAATATCAGAGTTAGCAATGCCTATGAAAAGAAAAAAAAAAAAAAAAAGGTTCGGTGCTTACATACTGAACACATTGCAGCCGTTCTTTCCCAACTTACCCTTAATTCGTGAAGAACGCTCGGGTTGTCGTGGAGATACTTCACAGCCATCATGGACGTGGTAGAAACGGTCTCGTACCCGGAATACATGATGGTGATTATCTGGTCAATGATCTCTTCATCATTCAACTTGTATTTGTTATCATCACTCCTCATGAGGCAACCAAGCATGTCATTGTGGGCTTCCTGGGAGACCCTCCTCTCTTCTATCAGTTTCCTCAACATACCTAGTATATTTTTCCTAGCCTGCAGAGAGAAAAGAAAAGATGAGACTCAAATTTAGACAATAACCTTAAAAGAACAGATCGAAAATACTGGTCAGTGAGTACACGGATTCGCTGATTCACCTGGAAACCTCGACGGTAGTTTGTGCCCGGGAGGTCTATAGGCAGGGAGAGAGTGCCCAGGACCAACTTGAAGAACTCGGGTATGAATTCTTGGGAAATGGAGCTGGAGTCGATTCCGATTTGCATCAGCGACGAGAGGAGTGCCATCTGCACGGATTGATGAAACAGGATGCACATAAGAAACCGAGGAAACTGAATCTTGATATGTTGTATGCACTCATGTCACAAACTATCACCCATTAAACTATGAATTATCCCAAACAAAGATATCCTTTGATCAAAGATCATGCCCGCAAAAGAAGTACTTCAATAATCGGTGTCAAGATCTGACCTTATGAACAGTTGAAATCTATTTGTGGAATGAGTCAACTTTAAATGTATACATGGCAAGATTTTTACCAATGAGAGAGCAACTGTTCTTTTTCCTAGGAGGGGAAGTCACTTTTCTTAGGTTCACCAACTCTCATTACACGTCTGGTATGGGTCTCGTTAAAAGGAAAAATCTAAAAGCTGATTGATGAAGCGCTCTCCACTCTTGGCATTCTTTCCAAGAGGACTAGGCAGTAGCCGTAATTCAACCGTGCCGCGGGGGGCTGCGATGTCATTTTTGCCCCTAACGTTTCCAAAGCTTTAAAAATTTCTTTTTGAAAGTACCTGTTTGGTCTTGTCTTGGAGGTCAATAATGGAGCCATCGTCCCAGCGGGCGAGGTGGGATCGCATGAACCGATCGATCTTAGGCAAGAGCTGGTCCCTGATCATGGTGGGGCTGACCAGGGAGAGCAGAGCACCCCTCATGTGCTTGTGGGACGCGCCGTGAACCGCCGCTATGTTGCGCTTGCCCAGTATATCGAGCATGGACTGCGGGTAACCCGGGACGAGCCCCTTGGCCTCGTTCATCAGGATGTACCGGTTCACCTCTGGGTCCATGGACACTATCGTGGGGCACCCCAGGATGTGGGACTTGAAGAAGCTCCCATACCTGCAGCGTTTTCCAATCAGCAAAGCGAACTGAGTAAAAATCGAACGAGGACGCCGAACCACCAGCTCGCCTGGGAAGAACCATATCATTTGATCTACTGGACTGATCGACCACTGATGTTGCCAAGAAAAATGAGGTGTATCTTACGTTATCCAAGGGCATTTTCTTTGACAGAAGAGTTTCGTTGGGCAAAAGAAGGTGAACCCACCTATCTGGACTCTACCCAGCGCGAACGGGATCGGTCACGGGGGTGACAACGATAGATCCCACAAAAGGTTTTCACTTCTTTACAATACTTTTCTGTCCATGCAAGCTTTTTCATGCCCATAAAGTTACCTAAAAGCAACGGCGGGTTCTACTAGAAAAGAACATAGACCAATCAACCAGCATTTCAGAAACACATTAGTGCAGCACCGGGGCTGCTTTGGGCAAATATCGCGTCGAGTCGAGTCTATTAGGCCAAGTCAATTATATTTCCAGAATACGCAGGTCTCTCGCTCGGGGTCCCATTAAAAATGACGACTTTTTCTCGGTTTCAAATTGATTCTGTCCACCACATCACTGGCAACACGAGTCCATAGAACTTTTTTACTCTCTCAGATAGAGAAAAGCTTAACCAAGTAGATTTCAATCTCCATGGAAGGCCAATGAGATGAAGCTCACCCAGTCGCCACTCACCAGTGACCCCTCAAAACTAGTAAAAGAAAACGACTCGGTAGAGAGAGAGAGAGAGAGAGAGAGAGAGATGACCTGGCACTCTGGTTTTTCATGAAGTTAGGGCCTTGCTTGAGGAACTCGGTGGTCTCACCAAAGACTGGCCAACCCATTGTGCCCGGAGGCAGACCTTTCTTCATGTACCTTACCTCGTTCCATCTCAGCAAGGCAGTGCATACACAGAGCACCAACACCACCCCAAGAGCCAAGAAGATGTAAACAGCCATTGTTGCTGCTCCCAAGAAGCTCAAAAAAGCCCACCACACTCACTCCCTACCCTCCTTCTCAGAGCTGTAAATGTGATGGGGCTTTGTCTGGTTTTATCTCCGAGTACGAGTATATATAGGACTCAGCGCCCGTGGGGGGAGAGAGAGAAAGAGAGAAGGGGACAGGGGACCACTAATTTAATTGTTTTAATAGATTATTAATTCTATTCCGAAATGACATAACAAACAGAACCAATTGTCCCGAGCTTGTGGTATTCAAAGTCGGGACTTCTTGCACTCACCCGAATGTTAATATATCAATTTCCATAATCAAGTCTCGATAGGATGGACCGCAGACTCTAATACCTAGATCCATTCACCTAATCTTTGAAGAGATTCAAAATGATACCCTCGCTAATAATACAGGGTCCACTACATTCACTTGTTTTCATGTGTTCTCTCTTTCAAGAGTTCATTATAACTATCTAGGAGAGTCCAAGTGCCTGTACACAAGGAACTTAAAAATAGTTTAATTATGATCACTAATTGATGAACTATTAATAAAAGAATCGTATCATCTGTAATACCATCAAATTTCCTTTTGCAACACATTCAGTTTAGATGGTTCGATAAGTCCATTAAAATAAACGCCAATCTCGTGTGCCCTACTACCAGAGGACCCTCCTATAAGACATGCAGCGATTATAAAAATAGTAAGCAAAAACCAAAAGCACCCCCCAAAAACAATAGTATATAATGCCAAGGAAATGTTAACTTTTTGGCAGTTTTTAACCAAGCGCACGGTGTGATTGGACAGAGAAGTTATGAGCATGGATTATTCTAATCAGGAAAGTAAATTTGAAAAAGTCATACGTGCACTAGACTACGAACAGGATTTCTCAAGATCTCAGCCATGAATGTTTGTTTGCACCCCTCTCATTTAAAATGCTTTTTTAGTATGAATGAACATTTGATGAGCAAAGGGGAAAAAGGGTTGGCCGTGAGGAGATGTTGATAGTTATTCTGGGAGCTTGTGTGGACTATTTACAGCTGCAATTCTTATTGGGGTTTGGTCGCTTTCAGGATGATTGTGTCCTTTTTCTTCTTTCTTTTTGCTCTTTTAAAAATTTGCCTCTCTTGCTCTTCCTTCTTCTTTTTCTATTTTTGTGAAAAAGGGGAAAATGAGAACATAGGTGCGCGGTGGAAGTATTCATTTTCAGAGGCAGTATGGAAGATATTGGCAAGTATGCTACAAAGACTAATTTTAGTATATATCGACATCTCGACATTATTTTGTGGAAACTATATTTGTGTTATTTATATATGAAAAAGATAATCACAAATAATGTTAGGGTGCATGTGGAATAAAATGGATAAGAGAACTTGGGTGATAATAACTTATTAACATTAGGGTTAAGAAATTGAGACAACATTTTAGCTTGTGTTGGTATAACATGACCTTTCTCAGCAGAAGAAACATGGTCGAAGATTGATCTCATATGATGATAGATGCACAACAAGCATATCATGGACGGTAGAATTAGACTACTTGTTTCATGTACTATGCTCGTGTAGGTTCTCAACACTTTCGATTGGGACAAAGTTTATTATGTTGTGAGTACAAATTTTGTGTTATTCGAGAGGATTGTGCGTATAAACAGGTATGTTGTGTTTTCTTGTCAAGAATATGTGTAATAGAAAATATGGAGGAAGAGGGGTGCTTATGGAAAGAGTTAAGAGAGGAGCACATGGACACCACCTCCCTGGACCAAAAAGCAAGAAGAGAAAAGAAAAGGGGGCATTCATTCATTCATTCACTGCCCGAGTCCTTCACATGTCTGTCAAGAAGATCCGCTCGTGGAACTACTAAATCCACTACAGGACACTGCCTTGGCTGCCACATCTTTTTTGAATAAGTGTAGAGAGAGAGAGAGAAGAGAGAGAGAGAGAGAGAGAGGAGAGAGAGTTGTATTGTATTGTATTTTATTAGAGGGTATGAAGACTAATTTACAAAATAGAAATATTGGGAGATATGATAGATTGTTAGTGATATTTAGATGGATGCATCATTTTTAAGATTCAATAGCGGTTTGTCATTGTTGAGAAAGGAACCGCGATAATCTACTTTGCTCATAATGAAGAGATCCAGGATGGCACTCATGGCTCGAACCATTAAAACCCTGATCGAACCATTCTTTCACCCAAAAGTTTTAAGTCATGGAGACATGGGTTAACTAGGTATTATCCATTACTTCTTTTAGTTCTAAGCAACTAACATGGGAGATCTTAGTCTTTCATATCATTCACTTGTGTGCTCGAATATTCTCCTCCTTTTATGTAAGTCGCTATTACATTGGGTTGGCTGCCTTTCAATTTAAGTCCGAACCAACAAATCAATCATTGCCAACTAGTGCAAATGCACCTTTCATCCACGGTCTCCTCTCAAATTGAACCGCGATAGCAAGTGATTCCATCTCTCAATATCAAATAAGATGCAAATATGCATACTTACTTTAAAGGGTGAGCAAATGAAAAGGTGAATCTCTTTTTGCACATCACATAATGACCTTTCCTTGTTTTCACCATAAATATCCTCTTTCTCGTATGTACACAAGTTACAATTTCACTTGAAAAACTCTATTTTTCTACTCAATCCAATTCAATACATCAAATGGGGATTTTATTGGTGTTTTGAGCAAATTCAGCACGAAAACGGAGAAGAAGAAACAATGGATTCGACCCAGAATAGTTACGTGGTGCATTGAACTACAGTATCAAAGGGACAAAAACGTAAGTCTCGACTAATCACATCAAATTGGATCTGTCTGAGAACATTTCACAGGGAAATGCCCTAGATGTCTATCCTACCCCGCTCCCTCTCAATCATATGCATCATGATAGTTTCTCTTTTAAAGTTTGCCCCAAATCTTTCAATGATTAGATGAAAAGTTGATATAGCCAACTTCTCTACACCTCCAAAAATCGCCAAATGCTAAACTATGTGCGCCGAGATTAGCGGGGAAGAAGTTGATTAATTGAACAGTTTAAGCTTCATGTGCACAACCAAAAGAATAACACCGACACATGAATTAACAAAATATTAATAAATTGGGAAAAATCCGAATAAAGAAAAAAAAATATCTAAGGTTTCCATCTAACAATCATTTTTTTTTTTTTGCATCAATTATTGTAAATTTTTGCCTTTAACCTATTAAAAAATTTTCTATACCTAAGTTTGTCACACAACCGGGACATTGACAATAATTTAAGATAGCCGGCTAAATTAAGACAAGATTAAAAGATGAGATACGCTTTAAACGGACAAAATGGAATTGATTTGAAATTTAGAATGAATGTCGAGTGTTTTGAGACTAGTGAGCTTAATAATTATGACAAGCCACTAAAACCCAATAATTCAAGCGGTGGAAACACTCCATGTATCCTATTTCAAATATCAAAAACTTATTTGGTTTGATCTTTTCACAATAGTGTCAAACTATGAAAAGAAATGCTATATTTATATATACATACACATATGCGTACGCACATAGATGTGGCGGGCAGGTATTTGAGGGATGGGGTATGGTGGGGGGCATTAGAAGAGGCCCCATGAATTCCAATCTTCTAGAGTGGTCCAGACACCATCCCAATCGGTGCAGTGTCATTGTATCAAACGTATTTCACATCTTTCTTCTAGGGGGAGGGGGGCGGCTCCGTACAGTAGGTGTACATCTGGGGTGTGAAATCATCGCCAGTGTCGTCGAAGAACTTTGTACCATGGATTTACACAATCGGGACAGTCTGCTTTGTCGTGTAATTTAGATTTTCTCCCATCCTGTATTCCATTATTTTCCTGGCCTTCACCAGCTACAACTCTCATTTTGCTTTTGACTTTTGATTTGCGCTGAAACCGATGGTTTTGTCCGAGAACAAAAGGTTTGGGGTTGATGGCGACTTGAAGGAAGTGTAGATCCAAGAGCAGATCCTTGGAAAGGGATTTGACACAAAAAGATGGGGAAACCCCACTTTTCTTCTCTCTTTTTCTTCTTCAACCTTTTGATGTCATGTTGTTATTCTGAGAGCCATTCGTAACATTCATGGTTGTGCAAGAGCACGTTAAATTGAACTTAGAACGAAGTAGGAAAGAAAAAGGGTATGCGTATATCCTTGCAAAGTAGTTCATTAATTGTTTCGATTAGGTCGGCAGCCTCTCTTTGGCAAGGAATAAGTTCAGCGAGGTGCCCGGCTTGGCTGTGTGAAATGGAATGGGTTTGGGATATTGTTCTTAAAGTTCATACTTTTATGATATATTTGATTATATGGATAAAGTTTGATGACAAAGATATGAGTAGACACATCAACTCTCTACATGGGAATTGAATATTCCACACACACATACACTTATCTTGAACCTTGCTTCCGGGCGTGGGAATTTCATTGTCTTTGACAGGTGGAGCAAGCAGCACCTTTTGAAGTCTATTGTTTGTTCTGTGTATAAGGAAAAAAAATTTGGGGTCATTTGATTGATTAGGACTCTACTCTTACGCAAACTTTTCCTTTTTTTTTGTTTTTGTTTTTTGGTGGTGGTTGCCGTGCAATATGATTTGATGGTTGTATTGCCGACACCCAATGGAACAGTCATTGCAGGCATGCGATGGAATGGAATGAACAAAGAGAATATGATCAAGAGATTTATGGAGAGTGGGAGAGATAGGGAAGAAGAGGAAGGCGGGGGCGGGGGCGGGGAGCGAGGGGGGGATTGAGAATCGTTCAATGGCGGGGGCGGGGGAGCGAGGGGGATTGAGAATCGTTCATTAATTGAAGATGGGTGTTCTGTCAAGATTGAATATGAACGAGGGTTGCCCAGAGAAGACATCAATGTTAGGCTGGAAGAGAGGGAGAGAGAGAGAGTAAGTACAAGGAAATAATTGCTGGGCGGGGAGGCCAAATTGTGGCAGAAAAGCATAAGAGGACAAGAAAGAGGCCCTCGTGCAATTGGCACTTTTCTCTATCGTACACTCACTCATCACACCTTTTTCCTATTTTCCTTTAGATTTTTTTGGTTCGAATTCAATTAATCAAGAAGTTTTTTTTTTTTTTTTGGTCAATACGGGTTCACTAGATATACATGCATCCGTGTGCCTTGACATCTTTCTCAGTCTCACCCTCTTCAAAATATTTCAGACTCACCTGATTATCCAGGATATTCGAACCTTTTTGAGTGCTTGACTACTATTTACTTATGAAGAAGGCCTGATTTTTATAAATCTCTATTTGAAAAAAGACTTTGGTCAATTTAGCACCTTTGAGAGGAAAACCGATAGGCATTGGCGGGCCTTTTCTTAAATGTCACATTAGAAATTTCTCTCGTTCATTATATTTAGAACCTGCTTATACCTATGTTCCCTTTCATCTTCTCTATATTTATTAAGGAAAAAAAAAGGCGAGTAAGAGAAATAGAAAGCTCAGCACAGAGCGAAATGCTTTCCCAAGAATTATCCTATTTCGCTTTACTGTTAGTGAACGTGCACTCATTTACTCCCCGTCCTTTACTTTTTGTTTTCTTGGAACAAGCGACTCCCATTTCAACACGCTCCTCCAGATTTGACTCAGGTACAGATTATTAACCCCATCCCAATGACGACGTTTCATATTTTTTTTTTTAATAAAAAAATGGTAACCCGACATCATGTGATTTGTAAATGGTTTGGTAAACCAACCACACGATTCCTGGAGACGCATTTAAAACATAGCTCTTTCTTGTCTACTCATCAAAATCAAGATTTCAGCATGTTGTCCGATAAAATATAAGAAAAGGAAAGGGAAAAAGAAATTCAAACTAAACAATCGAACTCAAAACCTAAGTAAATCTGCTGGAGCAAGAACTAATTAAAACATGTCAGACTCAATTTCCAATTATTCTTTCGGGCATTTTCCTATTTATTATTATTTCTGAGGTTGAATCTTATCATTATGAGAAATAGATAGATAGAGATGAGAGGATGGGACACAACTACGTGATGATTGATTTTAGTTGCACGTGTGGGGAGGGCTATCCACGTTCGCCTGTTTGTATTCGGCGAGACTGATTGATGCATTGATTTTGCTGCTTTTCTGCCCCCTCCTCCTCCTTCTCCTTCCCTGATATTTCTTCCCCACCTCTCTCCACTCGATTTCCTCGACCCTGTGCGTGCGGGAGGTCGCCTTCCATGGCCATGGGACCACTCCAGCCTCGCCATCGGCTCCACCTTGCGACAGCAGCTCTCGCTCGGATTCAAAATTAGAGAAATCCTTGCCTAGGAATGACGCGAAAAGAAGATAGAGATGTTCATTTAATGCCGAAGGGTTCTGCTAAAAGTACGGGCCTGTTGGTTTCTAATTCCGACGTGCTTCGACTGTTTTAGGTTCTCGATTGGTACGGATTGGAAAAGGAGAGTAAAGACTCGTTTCGTATGAAGAATGGTTTTCCGTTTGTTCAAGAGTAATTAGAATGAAAACCCAATTCTTACTTTGATGTTTATTTGCAATTAAACTATTTCTAACTGAATTTATTATGTAATTCATCATCATCGCTATTAATGTAGATAAGCTATAATTGTTTATAATTCAACCCCAAAAAAAAAAGAAGAAGCTATAATTGTTTCTTGGGTTTGTGTAACAATTTTGGAATAACTGGGTTTTTTATTTTTTGGTCGGTGATTAACTCGGTTGAAGTATTGATTATTTTGGCTTGTCTTATATCAAGTGTTATGATTTTATTTGTTAGTATATAAGTGGCCTGAATGTTATCCATCTTGAGAGTGTTCTCGTTCGAGTACATTTAACTTTTGAGTTGTCACGTTAAAAGATGGATTCATAAGTTAATTCAATTTTTATATATTTATTTTACAACCGTTCGATTTATTTCTGCCCCATTTAAACCCTGCTGTTGGAGCCGCTTCTTGTCCGGGAGCATAGTTCGTTTGTTCAATTTAAAAATAAGTAAAAAAAAAATTTTTGGCCCTTTTGGCCTTTCCAATCTTTCCAATCTAAGCATAGAATAATAATCAATATTCAGGAAAATTAGGAAAAGGTCAGTTTCAGAGAAACAGAGGAAAGGACGTCATCGCTCATCAGGAACCTGCAAATGCACGAGGGGAGTTACTGCCTTCAAGCCCTGCAAAATTGTGGCAGAGACGAAGTCACGTGTGGCTGGTCCATACCTTTTTGCTCAGTGTCTGGACGTACTCTTTCACGACTTCCAGTTAAAGAACTCATTCCCCCACAGATTTGTGAGATTCATCATTGAACGACTAAACACAAACATTTATATATATATATATATATATATATATATATTTGTATTATATATTTGATTTTACGTAATAATTATTTTTGAAATTAAGTCACTTTATGTTTAACATATCTAATGAAGGCGTGGAAGATACTCGTTAACATGACTATTTCAAAACATATAAATAATTAGAGGATTCTTAAGATGATGGAGTTCACCGATATTATGTTTTGTTCCTCTTCCCAGCACTAGACAAGTCTTGTATCGAAAATTTGGTATGATATGGAGTATAGATATTCTAATTGGCTCGATTACTCTTTGATTAAAACTTTTTAGTGAAGGCGACCCAACTTTACATGCTAATATCATTAGGCTTAGACATTTTTTTGATGACTCTCTTAACCGGCATATCAACCTTATGTGTGTGTCTCAACAATAACTATACATTTCTCTGCTGGTAACCTCAAGTGTGTGTGATAGCTTATTTCTTTTAGAGAGGTGAAGGGGTTTGATTAGGCCTGCTTTTACGTGGGAAGTGATATGAATCGAACTTTGCCCAAAGAAAAGCAATTTGAGCTTTTATGTTTGAAAGAAAACCCTTTTGAGAATTTCTCACTTTCATTTTGGGAGGATAATTGGGAGTGACTATCTAGATGGTGATCCTCCTTAACCATATTACTAGAGGAGTTTTGTTCCTATTACTAGAGCCATAACTATGGCCTGCCAGAATCGTCGAGGTTGGATCCCTAAGAGAACTTTGAGATGGCAAAACTTGGCATTGCAGCATGCTCTGAGTGAATACTATAGCAAGTTTGTTGGTTTGCGACGTCCTATCAACAAAGTTTTTGGGAAAACACTAGGAGTGATTATGGTTCAAGTTGGGTTGATCCAGCATCTAACTATTGATTAACTTGTACAGTGTTAATCCTCAATTGTTGGGGCTGGAAATCGACTTTGTTGCACTTGGTACTAAGGACTGGACTAATCTTATGAGCTCAATCTAGTTCTAGGGTTAACTTGGAACCAATCTATTCTTTTTTTATTTTTTGTATTTCTTGAAAGGATAAACGTATTCTTTAAAATTAGATATCCATAGATAATACAATATCGAGCGATCATATTATAAACATCGGTACAAGTTGAATAGAAATATAAAATAAGGTAACAACATAAATCTTCATTTGCCAAAAACAACAAACCATAGAAGACGAACACGTGAAATAAAATAAATCAATAAAATGTACAAGATACATAGTATAGACCTTGAATTACACACACGAAGTTGGTCCGAGTTGGATTGGGTTATCTGTAAACCTTTTGCTTTAATTTTTGTATTCCTTAAAAGGATAATCGTACTTTTTAAAATTAGATATCCATCAACAATACAATATTAAACAACTAAATTATGAAACACCGGTACAAGTCAAATAGAAATCTAAAATAAGGTAACAATGGAAATCTCCATTTGCCAAAAGCAACAAACCAAGGAAGACGAACATGTGAAATAAAATAAATCAATAAAATGTACAAAATACATAGTATAAATCATGAATTACACACGCACACACACAATGTTGGTTCGAGTTGGACTGGGATATAAATACAATGAAAAAGGAAGAGGTGCTAGGTACTTTAAGTTATACACTAGGGTTTGGATACATATCTATAGAGTCGGTCTTCTAAAGCCTTGGCTCCAAGGATCAACCTACACAATACGGTTCTAGTGATCCCAAGACTAGGGACTAGCCTAGTGCCCTTAGGAAGAGGACCACTTTTGGCCAGTCTAAGATTTGTTGAGAAGTGAGCCAGGGCAAAATTGAGTAAGGGCAAGAGAGTGAAGAGAGAATTATAGAGGTGGGTTGGATTTAAGTAAGTTGCAAACTCATCTAACACCTGTATTATTCTTAACTTTACTATTTTAAACCTATTTATAACCCTTAGTTAATATAACAACTTAGCCCATCAAATAAGTTTGGAAATGAGATCTTGATAGGTGTAATTTTCTGACTCTCGATTCAATGATTTTAAGCACAATAAAATATAGAGAACTCTAACTTGGAGGGCATGTGCAACGTGTCTTGGTTTGCAAAGTTGATGAATTAGGGTTTTCCTTTTCATGATGCATTGAGTCCTCTAGTCAGCAACCGAGGTATTATGGCAAGGGATTGCAATAACTAAGGTTTTCTCATGGTATGAATTTCACAAATGTAAGCAAAAACTCGAAGTTATGCGGATCATCGTGCCGCCCTTTCTCTTTCGTCCCTTTATACATTGTCGCCGGTGCGTGTGTTGCTCAAATAGGGTTCTTACCTTCCAAACACGCCTAAATCTGTGCGACTTACCCTAGTCATTCGACAAAAAAGCACGACATTAAGTGTACCCATAAATGAACATTCCACAAGTCTTACTGTACTCGAACATTCCACAATTCTTACTTCTTCACCATCCAACCATACCAGAAAATGAAACCACATCAGAGACGACATCGTCGATCAAATATCACTTTTCCGACCCCTGGGGAAATCGCACGAATCCGATGACTCCATGTAAACATTAAAATAAGGTGATAGTATCATCGCCCAATAATTGATGGAGAGAAAGTAGGAACAACGATGAAGAGAATGGGAAAAAAGATTTTAGATTGAGTTTGCTTCAAAAGATGGAAATTAATAATTATTAGACCACCCCCAGCAAATTATTAAAATTTACAATCATTCCACCCCAATCGTGTGCACATATTCCAACCAACATTTTCTTTTTCCTCCCTTTTTTAATTTCCAATTTTCGATAATCTAATTAATTAATTTTTCTTGGCTTTTTATTTTTTATTTTTTTCAAGTTGGGTGGTGTTTGGCTCCCACACGTACTTACCAAGCCCGCCCACCCCCACCCATGTGTTAAGGTCCCCATTACAGATGGTACCGATGCCCAATATGCTTTTGTCCTTGCCCTTGATCCTTTCATCATTCCCCACCATATATTATTAATAATCCCATTCGATTCCAATTTCTTCTTTTTCTTTCTCATTTTAGCCCTCGATTTAGGAAACGTCATCGTGCAAAGAGGGGAGGGCCATGTGATTCGGTCGACTGCTTGGCCCTAATGGGGATTGCCCACAAATTCTAAGAAGAAAGGGTCTTGAGTTTTAGCCCCCCTTTCTCTCCTCCTTTTGTTGTGGTAGGGCACAACATCACTTTGTGCTTGAAAGAAATAAGACCCGATATGAAAAGGGTGTCCGCATTCTTGCATGTTACCCCCCTCCCCCCCTCGTGGGGGGAATATCGTGATCGTTGCTTTGGTATGACCCATTACTTGACAAGTACTAGTCTGTTCACGAGCGAGGCCCAACCACGAGTCCGGTACGGCTAAAAGATGCACAGCCAAAAGCGACGTTGGCCAATTTTCGCGCTAATTATTGCGATGAATCCTTCCCACTCGTGGGGGTCGTTCCCTTATTTTTCTCGGACTCTCTCAATCACGCATACGTATGCACACCGCGGTGTCCTTGCTCTCTCCTTTGTGTCTGAGATCACATCGTGAAGGAATCAAATCATGTAAGTCCGTGTTTTCGTATGCTAATGTTCAATTTTTGGAAGTTAGAGTCGATAAATGTATATGCTATTTCGGAATAGCAAAAAGGACAAAGAGCTAAGAGATACATGTCCATCTGCTCGCCCATTTCTTGATTCTAAGATTGAGGCCTTTGAAGCGGGGACCGAAGATCTGAACAACTCGACCCTTTTCTTTTTTGTCATGTTAAGCCGCTTTATTGTAATGTGTTGCTACCATGGATTTCCACTGGCGACTGTTTGTACATATTGGGGGAAAGTGCTTAAAAGTCATAAACCTTTTCTTTTAGCCTCTAAATTTTTGGTCATGTTAAACATTTTTACGTTGTGTCAATTTTGCTTTTCAATTTTGGCCGGATTTCCCGATTGGATGCCATGGCCGGCTGACGGGCCTAATCGACGCTAACATGTGCAATTTTTAATAAATATTTTAATATTTTTGAATATTTTTTATTTTATTTTTCTTTTTTCTTTTCTTTTTCTTCTCATCTTCTTCCTCTAGCTGGTCGCCGGAGCTCGGCGACCGGCCGAGGCGACGGCCGGCGAGGTCGACCTCGCCGCCACCTCGCCAATGGCCGTGAGGCTCGCCCTCACCGGATCTCGGCGAGGATCGAGCCTCGCCCATGGCCGACGAGGCTCGACTCGCCAGATCTGGGCGAGGGCGAGCCTCACCACCCAGCCGCGAGGGCGGCCACCGGTGAGGTGGCCGGCGAGGCCGACCTCGCCGGCCAAGCCGCCGGCGGCCGCGAGCTCCGGCGACCGGGCCGGAGGAAGAAGATGAGAAGAAAAATAAAAAAAAAAAGAAAAAGAAAGAATAAAATAAAAATAAAAATATTCAAAAATATTAAAATATTATTAAAAATTGTATACGCGCCGCCGATCGGCCGCGCGCCCGACCGGGTCCAAATAAGAAAATCCGGCCAAAATTGACCGAAAGGACTGAATTGGCACAACGTGAAAATGTTTAGGACTAAATCGGCACCAAAAAAAGATTTATGATTAAATCGGCATACAGTCAAAATGTTTAGGATTTTTTTGGCACTTTTCCCTACGTATTGGTAAGGTTGTGCAGACCTTTTTAAGCGTTAAAGGTTTAATCTTTACCAATGATATCACAGCCGTCGTTGTCATATTTCCAATTTTTACCCTTTTTAAAAAGAATTTGCTTCAATATGACACTGATTGACATGGTAGTTAGTAAGATGACTCGTGAATTGCACGAATCTTGTTCAGAGAAGTGATGGTGTGGTTTCCTAATTTGACAGAGTCCATGAAAGTGTCTCTAGTTAGTTACTCTGAATTGAACATGTCTCTTCAAATTGACATACCAAATATCATTGCTTGCGGTCTTTTGCGTTTGATAAGTTAGTCTCGATAGTTCACCACATTATGGACAGGGTGTAGTTATCCACGACCAAAATGAGTAATAACAAAGTTCCATTGATGAACAAATAATCAGTACTATGTCATTCGCGCAAGCACAAGATTTATAAAGGTTACATGGAATACCAATATCAAGTAAGTTCTTGATTCCGACATCAACACTCGTTTGAACATTTGGCACATTTTGCATCTCCAAAATGTATGTTGCATCGAAACAAGTCATGGATTGTAAACAGTACATTTCAAATTAACTTTCTATTCCATTGCCTCTGGAAAAAATGCTGCTAACAAGAAATCAAAATCCTTCACATTCATGATGTTTCATTGCAATGATGTAAGATAGACATGCCAGGCAACTATATGTGACGTTCTCAAACATGTGCGCGTAGCATCCGCATCAACATCCTCTTCCATTGAAATCCTGCAGAAGGAAACCGCTGAAAACCCAAAGAGGACAGAGACCAGAAAGCTTCTATATAGGAGAAAACAAACAGGTTGAGAGAATGGGGATAAGGGAGGCCAAAGAGGCAGCAGCTACTGTTGGAAAATATGGCTTTGAAATGGGTTGAACAATGAAATCGGATCGAGTAAAACAACTCGGACTTTGAGGCGTGATATCACTTTCTTTAAAGATTTATTTGCCCCACAACGTTGTTAATGGTCACCGGCAAAAATCTTCTAGGATACAACAAAGTCTCGGATGAGAATACTAGATAGCAATTCTAGTATTTCTCCAGAGTCTCTCTAGGAAAATAATCGAAAAATTGACTGTAGTTTTTCAGAAAGAAGACTTGAAAATGATCACATTTTCTTTCCAAAAATGACATATATATATGAAACAGTTCTTGCAACTCTTGTGAAAATTGCCAAAGAATGAACAAACACGTCATTTAGAAAATTGTTCGGATAAACAAATGCGACTCTTCGGAAGAAGTCGAAAACCGAACAATTGCATCCTTTCGGAAAAAATTGCAAAACCGAATAAGTAATTTTTTCAAAGGTTGTCTTGAAAAGACACAAATAAAATTCGAATAATAGTTTTTTTTTAAAAATAGAATTTCGAATTTTCGAATTTCGAATTTTCGTTTTATATTTCATTTCCGAAAATTCTCAAATTAAAAGGCAACATTTGAATTAAAAAATAATAATAAATAAATAGCAATGGATTAATGCTAATTAAACCGGGGCGCGCAAAGTGCGTCGAATAATCGCGCACCCGCACGCGGGCATGGTGGAGTCTAGCCCCACCCAATCATTCTTTTAACTACAAAAATGAATTTCCACATTTTTAAATTGACCTACTTGCTTCCACATTTTTTATGTGGGACAAGAAAAAACACTCATTTTGTTTTAACAAACAAAATTCCAACAGCTACCACCCTCAGGCATAGAGAGGAGCTCTTCCATATGGAGATTTTTTTTTTTTCAGGAATAAATTCAAATTTTGGTTCAAGACCTTTCGGGTGCGTGTATAGGTGCGAAAATCAGCATGTGAATCTCTCAGGGGATGCATATATTTCCTGTGTTGCTTCTTGTGTGAACGAGGGTTCAAGTGGTGCTTTTTCCTATAACCACGTTTTAATCTGTAGCAAAGCCTCCAACGCTGAATTACTCTTCACGCTTTAGTACCGTCCTTACCGACCAAGGCATGCGCCGACATCATCTGTTGTAAGAAAAAATATCTCCATGATCCACTTAGTCAAAGCTGTATCCAGAACATCGGAGCTCAAAGCCCGTGATACATATCACAGGCACGCCAGTCAGACCCTATAAATAGAATTATCTTTTTCTTTTTCTTTTCTTTTTTTGTATATGGACATTTGTAATGCCAGAATGCACCGACAACGTGCGACCCATTTCACATCCGCACGAAACATTATCAAGAATTGATGATAGATGATCAACCCAGTTGCTAAATAGAATTAATGTTTTACGGTTCAGTAGGTGATGAATAGATGCAGATTCTGATGTTTTGTATGTTATTCCTCTTCCCCAGCAACATGGCGACACTTGGACCACTGCGTGCGCTAAATCCAATCATGCATGTCATTATTCTTTAATATCATCATCTGTCATCATCCATCTCGAAATCGCCTGCACGTGTTAGATGCCCTCCTAATCTACCTGCGCACATGCTGGACAATAATGCCTAACCGGCTTTATGTGCTGAAACTTGGGATCAATCAAACTGATGTCCGACCGGACCCAAACCCTAAGATCTCTGAAGAGTTGTTGACCCAGTGGATCGTAAATGCTATATATTATCCGAAGGTGATCATTACATGCTAGGCTTAAATCATTAGCTAGCTGATCATGTGTGTTGCTTATTGATTTCATAGGCTCAATACTTATTAAGTTTATGAAATATTCAGTTTGGCATTGATTACGCAAATCACGAGATCGATCGGCCTCTTAATTTTCATTTTGGTAAGTTGGCGAATAGTCTTCGGCCCGATAACGTGGCGACTGAAGAATTGATAAGAAGGAGCTGGATTCAACAGAAGCCCATGATGACTAGCCCATGATCTATGCCTCGTTGACAAGTGCAATAGCCGTTGCTTTTTAAATTACGTTTATGGAGGTTTTGTGCTTCCCGATGAGAGATCAAAGTGGCTTCTTTCCTCCGGTGAGAGTTCCCCCTCTTCTTTGGAGAGCTCACCACCTCGGCACGATGTCTATTTTCGGCACTTCAAGTTCCCTTTTCATAGTTGATATCATTTCCTTATCCATTTATATCGTATTATATTGTCATTGAATCGTCGTGTAATCTTCATTGTGAGAAAAAAAGAAATGTATAGAAATTACTCTACTTTACATATTCCGCATATTTCTTATCTCCTTGCATTTCCTCCTTTGATGTCCCTTCTAAGCCTCACGCCTATTGTTTTAACAATGTTATGCCACAGTTTTGCCCCGAACCTGATCACACATTTTCCAAGTCCTCTAATCTTTGCATTCCCTCATCTGATTTGCAATCTGAACCTTCCCCTACTTATTATAACACTATTACACTACATCACTGCTTGGAACCTGATACCACACCTTCCAAGCTACTGATTTACCTGTTGAGCCTCACTCTACATATCTCAAGAGTGATATTTCACAGCTTCCTTCTGCATCTAATCCCTTTCTTCCTAAGGTCCCTATTCCTTGTTCTTTTTCAGGATGGCATTGAAGTAGAGAAGGAGGTTGCAGAGGAGGGTTACAAAGTAGGATGTCCTAAAGAAGAGGAGGGGCGTGTAGCTTCTAGGGTGGAAATGAGAAAGGGGGTGCTCTAGTTCCAATACATTTAACACAGGCAATGATGGAACTGTCTTTGAAGTGGAAGGCCAGTCAGGATTTGGTGGGGGGTTGGCATTTAAAAAAGTCAGGAAAGAGATTGTCGAGGTATTGCAAAGGATTGGGGAGAGTGTGAAGGAAACCAAAATGCGAGACGGGAAGAAAGTTGAAGCTCGAGCTAGGAGGGAGGTGAGGGTTAGGGAGGTACAACTTGAATGGGAGATAGATGTGTTGCGGAATCTCAAAATAACTGAAGCTGTGGATTTGGAGAATGTACTGGATGAACACTTTTCTCTCAATGGCAGTTATTGCTGGCCAGGGCTAGCCACCAAGTCATTATGATTCTTTTGAGTTGGAGATGTCGAGGGTGGGGCTCCCCCGTGACAGTTTGGGAGCTGAAAAGCCTCAGTAGAATATACAAACCCTGCTTCATCTTCTTAATGGAGACGAAAAAATAAATGAGAAAAGCTGGAAACTTTAGGGCGACGGTTGCAGATGGATAAGATTTTTAATGTGGACCCTGCGGATCTTTCAAGGGGCCTAGCTCTGTGGTGGAAGAGTGATGCAGTTATTTATATCGATGTTGTTTCAAGCAACCATCTGATGACAACAATAATTTATCTTGAATTTTCTACTAGCCAACAACTCCGGGACGTGTTGCAGAGGATGACAGATTTGCAGCATAGTCCCTGGCTCTGTATCTAGGGATTTTGATGATATTGTTTCAGACATTGAGACGCATGGAGTTAGGTCGAAGGCTAGGAGGAACTTGAATGGGTTCACTGGAAAGAGATTCCACTTGGCGTAACAATAGAGAGAAGAAGGGCGGAGTTGAGGAAGGAATTGATTGGGCTCTAGCTTTAAATGGGTAGAGAAAGTTGTTTTCAAGAGCACACGTCTTCCATCTACCTGCTGAGGGTTAAAACCACTCTCCTTTATTGCTAGACACTTACTTTTTTCGCATGAAGATCACCAGGCTATTCAAATTGGAGCACATGTGGACCACCCATGAGCAATGTAAATTAGCATTGAGAAAGCCTGGAATGACTGGAGTGAAGGGGAGCGCATGCTGTGCGTTTGGGAACACATTCCCAAAGTCCTTTGGGCCTCCAAAGGCCCTTGGACAAATGTTAAAATGTTTGGGAAACAATTTTTTATGGCCCGCTAGGGAAATGACTTACATTTCTAATCTCCTCCAAAGGCCTTTCTCTCAAGGCCAGTATTTATTAGTATTAGCATCTAGCATTTTCAGAATGTTAAAGCCCATAATAAATTAAAAATTGTATGCCAACTTTTTCCCCAATAATTTTGTGTATATCTTTTACTCCTCCATCTCTCTCCATCTGCTCGATGTCTTTCTTTGAACCAAGGGCACTGTGCAAATTGATTCTGGTCGCCGAGGGTTGATGATCAACGATCACAAGTCCATGTCGGCCAAATCTAGTGGTTTGTTGCGAGATCTAGAGAATTGAGGTTGTCGCACGACACTCCTGCTCTATTTTGAGCCCTAATCAACAAATTCAAGCAAGGTAGAGTTTGAGGAGACTCGTTTCCTCAACAAATGTGACTCGCTTAAGGTCATGTGACCTTACGTGTGAAGGCCCAAATTTGGGCCGCTTGAGGTCACGATACTCTAGCGACGCTTGGCTTGGGATTGCACAACCTCAATGGCTAGTCACCTTGGGTTGCACAACCTTTGCAACGATTGTGGTTGAACTTTTCAGCTTCGCTTGATTTTTGTTGCTTTTGCAATATTTGTTTTTTCATCTTTTTAAAAACCAAAGTCCCATATGCAAACAATGTTTATTTGCAAATAGTATTTGCATTTCATCAAAATCATTTAGCCTAAAGTCCTTTGCATCTATGAAAGGTGTTTGCTAAAACTCTCCCAAACACTACCGTGGAAGCTGTGCTTAAGAAGATTGGGTAGTCTTAGGTTGCCCTTGCCAAATGAAGCAAAATATGCTTCCCTCGTAATGGTGAATAGACTAAGAAATTAAGGCTTTTTTTGTTTTGTGAAAATTAAATGATTTAAAAACGTTTTCTTCAAAATTGATCCCTTGTATCATTTAAATAATTAGTTAATTGAAAATATTTTCATTATTTATAACAAGTTATATCTAAATAATTTTGTAAATGATGAAAATATCTTTTGATCATTCATTTTTGCAAGTAATATGAATGATCATTTTTAGAAAAATATTTTTTAAATAATTTGTTATTCACAAAACCAACGGAGCCTAGGAGTTTTGACTCAATTGCAGAATGATGTTATAGGAGAGAGGCCGACAGGGAGCTAGAATTGGAGATCAGGAAACAAATAGCACCAACCTTGGGAGAGGGAAGAGATGTACCAAAGGTCCAGGCTGAATTGGATTAAGCATGAGTGCATTCAAATTATTCTTGAAATCACGAAATTAGTTCTGTTCAACCATTATCATATTGTAACAACAAAACCGTAAATCCTCAGGAAAAAAATAAAACTACAACCTGCTTTCAGCGGGAACTCTACTTTTGCATGATCAATTAATTCCACAGAGTACTAAAATGGGAAATCAATATAAATTTTTACCGTACAAATGATCCTGTAGCCATTCATATAATCATTCTCTTCACGTAATTGAAGCTCCACAATTTAGAAGTGATTCTCCCTTCATTTTCAATTAATGCCAAAATATTCTTTTAGAGGCTTTTCTTCGTCGTGGTAAAGCATCGTTCAAATTACAAAAGAATTTAGGTAATGGCTGCTGTCAAGAGATTCCAATTCAGTAGATGGACGTAAGCAAGAAAAAGATGCAGTTGATTACGTAAAAAATATTCCAGAATTCAACAGTCTCGGTGTAATAAAAAAGGGGAAAAGAAAAGAGAACCACAAAAGAAGAAAATAAAATACATGCTTGATCATGACAGAACTTTCTCAATTTTCTGCCTTCCATTCTTCATTTGTCTTCGGAGAAGAAGTGGTTGATGGCGGGCATGATCTCCGGCGGGCGGGTGCGGAGGAACTTGCGGAGGCCATGCTGAGAGTATTTCTCTCCTTCTTCGCCGTTGTCCAGCACCCCCGTCCTCCGATTAAGCTTGTTGATCCTACGCGTAGAATTCGACGGATTTTCTCATTATTGTCGGTAAATCGAATTCAATCGTTACGGACTAATCCCTGTAGAAAAATACTTGTCGGCGGAGCATCTGCATGTTCGGAGCAAGATACATACCTAACATCGGGATTTAGAGCGACGTTCCTCGTGAGTTGAAATACGCACATACCGGTCACAAAGGTCATCGCCGCCATCAACGGGTACACCTGGCGATGCCGAAGCCGGGAAAAGAAAACGAAGTCAACCCAAGATGCAAGTGCCTCTCGCCTTCAAAATTAGCCTCATATGACGTGACATAGACATGCGCTCAATTGGTGCGATTGGTCATATAGGCAAGACAGTTACATAAAAAGAACCGGCAAAACCGACATTGACATGCATATCAATGTGAAAAGCAACCATGAACCTACTCAAAACAGCGTAGCCACATATGGGTCGCCAAAAAACATGTTCATTAGCACTAAGAGCGTGACGTACAGTTTCCTCAATCAAGCAAAACGAGATGAGCAACGTCGTACCTCCGGCTTCACCCAACGCGCCATTGCAAAGGTGATCTCCTCTCGCTCTCTCTTCCACGCGTGCCAAAGATATTGACTTTCAAAAGGCTGTGTACGTGGGATTAAAACGAGGGCTTGAATGCTTATATATAAGTTGTCTCTTGAGAGGGAAAGGGCATTTGGAAAAGTATCGAATGACCTGGCTTGGGGAGAGAGGAAGGTTCGATGCTGGGATCTTCTTGCCATTTCAGTGGGCGTGAAGTCGAACCTTTGACGCCTGCCCTGAAATACCAGGGGCTCGGCCTCTTGTTTTCCTTTCCTTTCTCTCCTTCTTCTATGTTTTTTCTTTTTTGGCCGTGCTCAACAAGGCAACAAGCGACCGTAATGAATGTGACATCGTTGTTGGGGTTTCAATTGCTGTGAAGGCTCTCGCCCTGCATGGAGTCCGACATTTTCCATCACTAGATTTTAATTTTTGTTTTCTACTGAGCTTCCACATGCAGGTATGTAGCTCATCAGTTTTGTCATGGATTCGATTTTGAGTTCCGACCATATTTCTTGATAAACGGGAAGAATCTCTATGTAATTGTTAGAAAATTATAAATGGACCGAGATCATATGTATATAAAGGGTATAAAAATTCCATTGTTAAACGATGTGTGTTTCTTTCAATACCTCTCTCACATGCAAATTGGATTAGGAGTACCACGTGAAATTTGACTGATGGGGATGAACACACATACGAAAGGAATAAATCTCATCTTTGATACCATGTTAAAAAGTCCAATCCAAAAATTTAAAATTTTAAAACAATTGATGGCAGTATTGCAAAATCTCACAACAATATAAAATAAAAGCCAAATTACAGGAGCATACAGCAAGTTAGTTGATGAGCTCCTTTGCATTTTTTTTTTTTTCTGAAGTCGAATCAACAGATACTTGGCCATTAAAAATATTAGTTGCTGATTAAGATAAGTAATATTTACAACAGAAGAAGCGAAAATTAGTAATCGATTAGCCGATGAAAGCTCACTCGAGCAACCCGTGATAGACGGAATATTACTTAAAATAAATACATATGAATTTAGGGTCTGCATTACTTCTTCTTTTTGTTGACTAATATTGAGGGTCAATATTACCTAGTATATCCAAAATATTTGTAAAGCATAATAAAGTGGAACAGCTCGACCTTTAAAATACTAGTTGAATATAATACCGAAAAGTTCAACGCATCTCACTTTTTCCTGATAATCTGAAAGTGTTATTGAAACACAACATATAGAGAAATGCGTATGCTATGAAATGGGGTGTGAGGAATCGAATTCAAGGCTTCCGACTCCGGCAACAACTTAAAATTGAGTGGGCGACCATTTAATCCGGAAAGCATAAATTCATTTGACAAATTCTATAATTGCGGGCGTGAAACTCGGTAGGAAATTACAGCTTGTGTTTGAAGACGACAAGCCAAGTTGGCTGCGTGTTTATCCATTAAGATAAGGGTTTCGCGGAGCAGATTCCTTCGTCATGGAACTCGAATGTTTATCTATTTCTCTTTCGCTCTTGACAGATTCAACTAAGTTTATCGAGTTGACGGGATGATCCAAAGTTGGAATATGAGGTGGCAGCAAAGATCACCACAATCGCGATCAAACCTAAGAAAAACGTATGGCGAGATGAAAGTCTAACCACTTAGATGACAGAAAAAAACGCTTAACTGTTTAGGTAAATGAATGGTCCTTCAATTAACTTTTCATAAATGAATAAGGTTAATCGAGATGGTCACATTTGTTAAGTCTATTAAACAAGGCAGGATTAGAATTTCAAGTGGTTACATCTACCATAAAAGCTTTTCGGCATCTCTGTGCCTGCGCCATTTGTGCATCATAGCCTACTCTTCACTCCAATCTTCATTTGAGGCTTCATTTTTGAATCCTTACATCGATCCCGTGGTTTCGTGGGTCTTGTCGCTGGATACCGGTTTCTCGTCCGTCCAGCTGACCACCGGCGCACCGCGGCCACACCCGCCGCCAATTGGGCCGCGGCTTTGAAGGAGGTTCGGTTCGGGGACAAAAGTAGTGTGGGCCTCAAATTCGTTTCTTTTCCACTTCACTATGGCCTTTGGGCTTAGGTTTGTAATGGATTGTTCACCAGATTATGGCCCGTGGGCAACAACCCAGATCTCCATCTGCCCTATGCAGTTGCATTGCAAACGCATTTCTTCGACGTGAATATAATCTTTCGGGATAATTTCAGAAACCTATCTACACTTTTCATTCCATTATCAAATTAAGCCTTTGAGTTTTGTAAATCTACAATTTACTTTTCTAAACGAAATCCTTACATTCAAAATAATCAATCTACCCTCAAACTCATCCAAATTTTAAACCATTCCCTTCTCTTTCTCTCTCTCTCACACACACAAAGTAAGCTCTCTTCGTCTCCTAGTTTCAACCATGGCCGGCTTCAAGCTTCGGTTGAGCTTGAGGGATATGGGTCGAGCTCGATGCCGACAGAGCTTGATGGAATCGAGTCGAGCTTGACATTGGTGGACCTCGACAACTTGCGGCCCAATTTGGGAGGCGAAGGTGCAGTGGGACCGGCAATGTTAGGAGAGAGGGCTGAGCAGGTTGGGGTTTTTGGCGAAGTGAGTTTTTACTGTGGGTGGATTTGAAATGCTAAGGAGCAAAATTGAAAGGAAAATGACAAATTCATGAACACATTAGATGCAATTCGAGATGTTAATGGTAGATTTTCAGAACTCAAGATGCAAATCAATATGAGATTAAAATATGAGAACACATCTCATTACTTTCTTTATTTTTATTTTCTTTACGAAATCCATCAAGTCCGACGGTTAGATAGATGCACGAGGCATCTGATCCACCTGATAATTTTCTAAGCAAAACACCTTAATGACTGCCCGGAGATTGTCTGCGGAAGGTCGTTGACAGTTGAGCATCTTCTGCAACTGGGAGGGAAAACAGCGTACGGTGGATACAGTCTCAATCCAAAAGTTGTTTCGACAGAAATTCAGGAAGATATAGGAAAAAAGTAGACAGTTGACACAACAACGTGCTTCTCTCAATTTAACGTTGTATCTCAAATACAGTCGGAAGACTTCCTGGAAATGTTTCCCTGCCTCATACCCTTTCTAATACACCTGGAAAGATTTATGCATATTGCTCCGAGGAAGTCTACAATGTCTGATAAGCGTTCGCACCGAAAGACACAACCCTCCATGACAGAATCCCACTTTCTGACTCATTTACACGAAGAAGTTTTAGAGATTCAAGTCCTAATGGGCTTTTCAAGCACTGCAGAGAAGAAGAACTCATCCTCCAACTTGTCACTCTTGGGCACAACCCTCCACAACAGCTTCTTGTACCTCAGCCTCTCGAACTCCTCCACATACATCTTCACATCTTCCTTCTTGCAGAAGAAGCGGTCCACCCAGAGCAACCCCCCCGGTCTCAGGACACGGTCCCAATCGAACAGCACGAACTGAAGCAGCTCCGTGCCGACCCACCCGTCCAGGAACAGGCTTGAGTGTACGATGTCGAGCGTGTTGTCGAAGAAGGGCAACCTTGAGCCGACGGAGATGTAGAGCGGGAGCAGACCCCTTAGTGCGATCACCTCGTTGAAGGGCGCCCCGAGGTTCAGTGTGGCTGTGGCGACTGTCACGTTCCTCTCCCTCATGAGGGCAGCGAAGCTCCCCGTCGACGGGCCAAAGTCCAGCCCGACCCGGATCTCCGAGGGCTTCAGCGCGAGGACCTGGTCGATGGTGAACTCAGCCGATTCTGACTCATTGGCCGGCACTTCCCACCCTCGCTTCGAGAGGTCGAAGCAGTCTGAGCACTTGAAGAAGCCCCTTTTGTTCACTGTTTGATTGGAGAAGAGGCATTGATAGTCCTTGCACTTGTAGTGGCTCCACAATAGGTTGACATCCCCGGGCTGAGTCCACAGAGATTTGCTTGAGGGCATTGGCTTTGTGTAGTTTGGTGGTGTTCTTGAGAAGCATCTCCTTCTGGGCAATGGGTCACAGCCACTGATCATGAGCTTCTGAGCCAAGATCCAATCATCTGGGCACGTCCCGAACAACTTGTAACTCATGAACCGGTCTAAACTAGAAGCCATTGCCACGCAGGTCATTCCTATCGATGGATTAATTGCTTCGACACCGAGAAACGTCTTCTTGCCCGCAACCCTGTTTGGTTTAGGCAAAGTGTAATTCTTGAGCTCCCCTGCCTTGAAGACACGATTGCTGATGAATTCCTCCGATGCATCTTCTTCTGATTCCTCTGGATCGCTCGAATCTTCATCAACATTGCTCATTTCGGTGGCGTTAGATGGCAGATTGCTTGCGTGATTTGATAGGCGAGTGGCGAGCTTGTCCAAAGCCACGGCTATGTGGATGACATGATCGGAAAACTTGGCCAGGGCTTTCGCTTCCTCAGTGTCAGAGTGAACCTGCTCTAGCAACACGCCAACTTGCGCTTGCAAGTCGGAGATTCGGCTGTGGAAGGAAAGAGGTAAAGGAGGTTGTTCCTGGGAGATCTCGGTTGGGGCAGTGAAGACGTTCCGCGGGAAGTAGATTGTTGAACCCAGGACGATCAGTGTGAGGAAGCTGATGAAGAAGAGAGGGCACAACAGTAGCCTGGCAAGATTGTTTCCCGGAAGCCATTTCAATGACTTGCCTGAATTCTGTTTCTGCATTTTTTTTTTTTTTTGGCCCCAAGTCTTCTCCTTAACTGCAATTTTGTAGTGTTTCGATTTCAGATGTTGACTATGTAGATTCCTTAGACGAATATTTTTATATTTGATCTTTCCAAGACGCCTGATTTTCAGCCTAACACATGATTCTTTGGACCATAAACCTAGGCAAAGTTTCTTGTTCTGCACAATGATAGACTTAATTAATGTTTTCCAAGGGCTCCTTTACTGGAGCTGTAAGCAAATTTCTGGATTGGATATCAAAATTGAAGTAGATGGACCAACAGATATCGATGAAAGCTTTGAACTTACGTCGAAGTGAAGTCCAGAAATTTCTGTGCTTCCTCCTCGAATGTAACATCAGAATTGGGACGAGACTCAGATAAGTGCGATGACGAAACATTCGCATTGTCCTTTGATGGAAAACATAACTCAAGAAGAGAAATTGATTTGATTCAATTCTCTGTTTTACTACTTGCTCAGTTGAGTATCCTATTTGGGATACCATGGTTATACCCCCATGTGACCTTTGCACTGCCGGTCAACCAGTTCCGCCGTAAGATGTGCAAGGTAGCAACTGGGACTTGACTAGATTTTTAAAAAGCGGGGTGAGACATATTGCAATCCAGCGCCAGTACAGAAAACTTGCAAAATCATACTCTTGAAAAAAGAAAATAACTCAAGAGACACATGCATGGTCCCTAGAAAGTGGGCAACAGACGGCACCTGAAATGGAAGTTTCGGACAAAATCAAGAACCATTGAACTAAGCACCTCAAGTGATTCCTCTGGTCTAAAAATAAAGAGCACTGATGCTGTGAAGCATCTTTTGAGCATAGCACAAGATCCAAAGAGAAGCCCGTAAAGGAGTAAGTAAATACAAAACTCTTCATCATTTTCATATTCAATATCCCAGCGGCACCGCGAAAAAAAACAACACATTGCTTTCCTTTCAGATGGGCAGGGAAAAAATTATGAATCTGTAATCTATCCATGGAGATGACAGAAGGCATATCCGTCTTCCATTTAGATATCTAAATTCATTCGTCTAAAACCCATTTGCAACTCTCTCAAAATTGCTCGCATATTTACTGTCAGGGACAGCATAAATAGGGAGCAGTCTAAACCTTTATATGCTTTACAGATTTATTCCTCGTCATCGGTGTTGTCTTCCTCCGTATTGTCCTCCACTTCCTCCTCACCCTCCACTTCTTCTTCCTCATTACCACGACCCACTCTGCCTTGTTGGCGTGATCTGGCATAATCCTCAAGTGATGAAGAGGGAAATATATCTCCTACCTTGTTTGCTTTCTCAGTGGCAGATTTCCCCAAATCATCATCTTTCCCCGAATTATTATCTTTTGACTTGTTCATCTGTTAAAGAGATGAAAGAAAACAACACTGAGGATGGTTTTGGCAAAAATAAAATTAGAAATACAAGTATAAGCAGTATAAACGAACACAATAGAAGGAACAGTACTAGTCTAAACCCTAAGTCACTATTAAGAAATTTGACCATTTTTGAGATTTATACTTTTAAGTAGGGGTAAGCGGTTTCGGATTCCATATAGGTTCCACTTGGAACCTGGAACTTAACTGTTGGAACAGGTTCTTTGTTTTTTGGAACCTAAAACCCATCTTGCATACAGGTTCTAGGTTCTAGGATTAATCCAAGTTCCACCCATACTATTAATTGAACGATTGTAGTGACTTATCACCTTTAATGACTATCACTTATTGCTACAATTCACTGACCATATTTTATATTTAGACACTTGAAAAATATGAAACATTAACAAAATAAAAGCTTCAGTCATAAAATGGAAGCTCAGATTAGTAGTTCCAAATTATACACTCATTATTGGACGCCGTGAAATACCGCAGGATTGCACATAAACATAGACCAAGAAAAACACAAACTCGCTCTAGGTTCTAGATTTCAGGTTCTAGGTTCTAGGTTAGTGGAACTTAGAATCTAAAACCTATCCATCAAAACAGGTTTCCTAATTTTTGGAACTTGGAACCTACTCCTGCATATCTTAGAACCTAAAACTGCACTGATCCGGTTCTCAGGTTCAAGGTTCTATCTTGGAACTATACTCACCCCTACTCTTAAGTAGGCAATGATGTAGACTATTCCTAATTCTTGCAAACCAATACAAGGAGCACGCCAGAAGAAATTTCAAGGAATGCTGCATGAATGCATCGCAAAGCCAAAATAATTGCCAAAAGAAATCAGCTAGGGAAACTTACAGCACGAAGTAGTGTTCTTCTATCCCTTTCTCGAGCATTCTTAATTGCCTGTAAAAATCGCGGTTCTCTCTTTAGAACTGAAAGTTGATTGGGGAATAAGGAAATGCAAAGGGTTCACTCAGGTCTCGAACAAGAAACGAAAAGGGTTTCGCAAACTGACCTCCTCGAGTGCTTTTTGCTCTGCTTCCACTTCAGAAGAGTCTCTGAAGGAACAAAGAAAACAAATTCAGCTCCATTTCAAAGAGATAGAACCTCAAAAACAAGGCACAATCCTCAACAGCGTCTCAAAGAACAAACTACCTGCCAACTAAGTTGTCAACCTGGCAACGACACTTAGCACACACTTTCTGCTCCTTGGCACATCCTAAAATCAGCATGAAAGCCTCCATGAATGCAAGCAAAACAACACAATCTTTCGATACCGATAAATTCGCTTAGTCGGTGTACCGACGGCGGTTCAATTTTAATGAAACTGGCGCCACGTGCGCAAAGAGAGCCGAAACTAACCAGAGCAAAGGTTGTGGTAAGCTTGACGAACAGCCCTCCTAGTACACTTCTGACTACAACAACATTCAGGGAAACGCCAATCAATTACTGCACTACAAGCAAAGCCAGTAAACCAACACAACCGAACACGCCCCAAAGAAACGATTTTTTACCACTTGGCAGGTTCGGTGAGGGCCTTGTACTTGCCGTAGCGGCGCTTCCACTCGATCTGCTCCTTGCACCGAACGCAAACTCCGGTTATCTCGGAGTACGGCCGGAACCTCCCTCCGACCTCCTGAATCGCAACCGGCAAATCAAGCTAAGCCGTCTCACCCTCTTTCGATTCAATTACGTAGGAATTCGAAATGACGCGAATTTTGAACATCGGACGAACTAGGGTTTTCGATTTTTTTTGGGGGAAGGGGTTTTACCGTCTCGTTGATTTTGACGCCGGCGTTGGGCTTCCAGGCGAAGGCGTTCTGGTGCTTGGGCGGGCCGCGCCGATTGCTCATCTTCTCCTCTGTCTTCGACTCCTCTTCTTCTTCGTCGTCTTGAAGGAGTCCGTTTTGCAGGGCGGCGGTTCCAGCCAAGCGCTCGCTGCACAGTGCGTGGAGGCTGATGAAGCAATTTTAGGTCAAAGTTCATGTCCTCCTAATGCACATTGATAATCCGTTAAAAACATGTTTTTACTTATATTTGATTTTGATGATCATAAATTATTATTGATAACAAAAATATTTTTTATTAATTAATTACTTTAAATAATACAAACGGCCGTTTCTAGAAAAATGATTAAACCGCTTCATTTTTCAAAAACAAACCGAACTCAAAAGAAAATTGATTTTTAAATTACAATTTGGATATTTTGTCAGTGATTTTACAAAGTTCATAAGTTTCTACTCGCTTAATTCGTCCCAATTTATAAGCCAATATGCACATACATTCTTGCGTGAGCATCAATACTAATTCAATTTAAAGCCCTTATACTTTGCTTTGCCCTTATACTATGCTTTCTCTGTATTTTGCTCTTGCAAGTTTGTAATTCAATGCATTTCGGTGAAACGAGGGACAAGGGCATCATAAGTCGAACTTACATCCGCGAGGTGATTTAGTTTTAAAGTTGTCTCGTCACGAAATTAATGTTTAATAATCAAGTATTTTCACAAGGTCCGTAAATTTCATATGTTTATTAGATCATGAAATCTGTATTGAATGTCACCGAAAAGTTCTTGTCGTTACTTAAAACTAAAAAAGGAACATCATGTAATCAGGTATTTTGTTTGTGTTCCTTTTTCTTGCCATGAACACGATTTCCGCTTTTTGTTACGGGGAACAAAAAAACAAAAATGTGTTTGTTTACGTTTTTATTCCAAATCATTTTTTTCCCTTAAAACAAATTTAGAATAAACAAAAAACTTATTTCTTGTTCCGTAACACTTCCGAGAAATAATTTTTCTCTCCTATTTTTTTTTCCTTGTTCTTTTATTCTTCTTTTCTTTGGCCAGTTGTCGGCCAAAATGAAGAAAAATAAAAAATAAAAAAGGAAAAATAAAATAAAAACATTAAAAATTAAAAGAAACAAAAAAGTTATATAAGTTTATCAAACGCGTTTTTTCTTTCCAAGAGAATAGAAATTTTGTACAGATTCTGGGGCGTGTTTTTCTATTAAAAAATTATTCCCTCGAATGAAATAATTTTTTCTATTTCGTTCACGGAATAATTTTTTAATAAACATTACCAAACGCACGCTAAGATTCCAAAACCCGTTCAACGAGAAAGACAGAAGGCCCTTCATTCTCCTATCTAAAGCGGATCAAAATAATGAAAATGCTTGTCACCATATGTCAACCGATGCTCATTCATTAGACAATCGTAGAATACATTCAATAGATTTGCGTTCACAATCGATTGATCCCTCTACCATCCACGTCTCCAAAGATCGATCAGCACTGGCTGACTTGTCTATGTAAATTGGAAAGACATTATTTGCGTGCATCGGGTGCACTGAATTCTTTGGATCGCGGAGGGTCCAAAGGCGCCGGAGACATCAACAGGGAACAAGTGGTGCGGCAATATGTGTCGCAGCGTGGCGTCGGGCCCTTCTCTGGAGTGCAAGGCGTGTACTTTTCTTTTGGCGCGTTACGGCCGCAGCCAGCGATCTTCGGGTCCAGAGCGGCCCCGATATCCAGGCTATCGCCCAGCATGCTCCGATCCGCTATCACCTCCAGCTCCGGCTGGAGGTCGGCTATGCGGCAGCCAACCGCACTGACATCGCACGGCAGGGAGGCAGCAGCGGAGAGATTGCCCCCGGGCGGCCGTATCGTGGCTCGACATGGGAAGGAGAGGGCGAGGATCGACAGGAATGAAAGGAGGAGAGCCTTCTTCAAGTGGAGCTCCATGGTGAGAGGATGTCAAATGAGGTGCGGCGGGTTTATGGGGGCGAGGAATGGAAACAGGGGTCACCGACAGCGTGATGGAGACGATGGGACTAAGACTTTAAAAAAGGGGTTCACAGGTCGTGACAATACTACTTTGGAACCCCAGAAAGTGAGCTAAAGTTAGATTAATCGAAAGTACTCATTACATAGGGCCACCAAGATTGAAAAGATATGCAATTGTTACATATAAAGTTGACAAAATTTGGGTGAGCACGGGGTGTCCAAGGACAAAAAAGAACATAATTGCTCGTCCAGACTCGCACATTTTGTCCTATAGGCCTAGACATGAATTGGCTCGGTATATCGGCAATTAACAATTAGTAGAAGCGGTATTACCAGACACAATTTGGATTTTAGGCTCGGTATGCCGGTAGTAAACAATTAGTAGAAGTGGTATTACTGGACACAATTTGAAATTCATAAACAATGAGGTTAGTTTAGGTTTAAGTATGTCACAATATGATTTCTAATTCAGTGGTCAAGTACGACATGGTCTGTTGGTGGCGCTTTAGACCGAAGAATAGACCGAAGAAAATATATTGTATTTTTTAAGAAGTCATTTTTTTGGAAAATAGCTTATATTTTCGTGTTTTTTGAAACTCGACTTTTTAGTGGAAAATATTTTCCACCGTTCGTTTAATTATCTGAAAATTATCAAAAATTGAATTTTAATGTTTTAATTGACCAAAAATTAGTTTTATTTTTTAAATATTTTTTAAAAAAGGATTTTTAATTATATGTATTTTTTAAAAATCGAAATTTTTATAATTTTTATTTTTTCTTTCATTTTTCCTTTTCTTTTCCTTCCTCCTTCCTCCTCCTCCTTCCTCCTCCTTCCTCCCCGCATGCCTGATGATGGTCGGCCGCCCAGTGGGTGACCAAGACGTGGTCGCTAGATCCGCGAGCTCGAGGCTTGGCCGATCTTTTCGGTTGGCGGTGGAGCTTGGGCTCACCTGGATCGGAAGCCCGACCTCCATCACCAAATTCGGCAAGCTCGGCTCGCCAGCCCATCCTAGCTTGCCGGATCTAGCGAGGCCCGAGCCTTGCCTTAGGCTAGCGAGGCTCTGCCTCTCCCGATCTGGCAAGGCTCAAGCTCGCCGGGCTCGGGCGAGCTCGACTTTGCTAGACTGGGCAAGGTGGAGCCTTGCCGGCCTAAGGCGAGGCTTGAGCTAGCTTGCGGCTAGTCGGCCCACCATCGTGGCTGGCGATCGCCAAGGCCAAGGAAGAAGATGAAAATGAAAGAAAGAAAATAAAAATAAAAAGAAAAGGAAAAAAAAATTAAAAACTCGATTTTTTAAAAAAGAAAAAAAAAAGCATAAAATAAAATAAAAATGTATTGGTGAAAAGAAGTAAGGTAGAAGAAGTTACGGAAAATATCTTCCACTTTTGAAAATGGAAGATATTTTCCTCATCTTTAAAGGTTATTTTTTTTTTTCTAATAATGAAATATTTTCCTTAACTAGTTCATTTTCTATAATACGAACGCTTGGAAAATTCGGAAAACGTTTTTCTGGAAGTCATTTTCCATGAAACGAACGCGACCCTTAGAAACCATTCTTTTGGGAAAGATAGAAAGCCCTTCATTCTCTAAGTAACAAGGATGAAAACCATGAAGTACTTCTTACCATATGTCAACCCATACACACTGATTAGACAAATGTAGAATAACTTTCTACAGATTTTCGTCGACAAGCATTTGATCCCCTGAACTCGTAACATTCATCCCCTGACTGTCTTTTTAATGAGGCAACGCTGTTGTGTGCACCGAGTTTACTGAAGATCATGGCCAAAAGGCGATGGAGACATCAACAAGGGCCGCGATGATACACGTCGCAGTGGGGTGGGCTGTTGGGATCTGGCGAGCAATGCGTGTACGGTTGTCGGCCGCAGCTGGCGACGTTTTGCGGTTTCAGAGCAGATTTGGCACTGATGCTTACCAGGCTAGCGCCCAGCATGCCTGAATCCGCCATCGCTTCCAACTCTGCTTGCTGGTAAGCAATGAGGCACTCAGCTGCGCTGCTGATGCCGGCGCATGGTGGTGGCGTGGTGGCGGCGTTGAGCTCTCCCAGTGCCGCTTGGCAGGAGAGGGCGACTGTCAATGAACACGAAAGGAAGAGGGCCTTGTGCAAATTGAGTGGCATGGTGACTTTGATCCGTTGCTTTTCAGCGTTCACGAAAGGACCAGAAGAGCTCTCAAAGGTGGTTCTGAGCCTCTTGTTTGTGCCTGTGCTCGTGCTTTGTGTGGATATAAATAGAGGACGGTGAGTAGAAATAAGATCGACTGCTAACTCTCTTTCAAGATAAGACAAAAAAGATAATTGAATTTACGTTATAGTAAAGACAAGATTATTTGACGTGATGAAATTGGCAATAATGCACATTTTCAATGTATTCATTTGGGAAGATCATACCTTAGATCCTAAACCTTTTCTACGTAGTCATCTTTAATAGATAATGCAATTGAGTTAAAATTTTTCATTGATTCAATTAAGTCTTAAAACTTTATTTAAAAAAATATAAAATTATGCCTTAAACGTTGTTTCAAAATTGTAATCTAAGTATACCATGCAGAGAAATTTCGGTATTGTTTATCAAAAGGGCTGTGATTAAACTTTATAAAAAAGATTCGGAACTTAATTAAATCAATTGAAAGATCTAAAAATTCGAATTGCTCTTTATATAAAAGGCTTGGAATTTTCGATGCACTTTTCGTATATCTTGAAAACCTAAAATTTCCATTTTCATGTGGAGGACTCTCAAGAACCGCTTAGATTTGTGGCTAGTTTGCTTAAGTCCAAAACAGCAGTCCCCCCACGCACATGGCTTCAGACCATCTACGACGCAAGGCAAACAATTTCTATCGTTCGGATGTTTCCTTTCGTGCCCGTTCTTAGGGTTGGTCAACACAGAAGCTAAGTCCCAAACCCCCAAGGCGTCCGTATCGGAGTGATTTTAGGCCTCAGAAATGTCGTCTTATGGGCGAGTTTTATCTGATGTACCTGAATGAGATGCTCGACGTGAATCGACAATCATTAGTTGAATTGGAAATTTGAATCCATCGCTATGACAAGATAAAAAATAATGAGCCTGAAAAAGTTGAAGGCAAGCCAGGAAAAACTTTTTTTTTTTTTTTTGGATCGAAGTCATATTTCTATCTAAACCTTAATCTAATCTAATATCGACAACTAAAAGCTAATATGTCTAACGGTATGGCGCAACAATCTCACATCGTATACTTTTGTGCTTGGTATTACCTAGGGTCAACATGTGTGGAGTCCAACTATCATATGGTTCTTCTTTTTAATACACTTTTTAAATGTTACGAAAAAGATGCCGTAAATTTAAAAAATTTGTCATAAATAAATTGAGGAGAACATAAACCTCTACAAAGTGATGTGACGTATAGTTTTACCAATACATCTAAAATGATCTGCCTTACTAGATGAAAAAATGGTGTAAATATGAAATTTGATGAGATCACTGTCGATTATTTTAAAAGCTTAAATTATTATATGAATGTGTGGATTTATTTATGATTACTTTAACACTTATTCTCACGCTTAGTCTGGTAATTTTTGCCTAATATTAAGCGTGAAAATTTAATTGATGAAGCAAATGAGATATAGAAAGATTCAAATATAGGATTTCAAGTTCTAATATCATAATATGAATTATAATTCACTTGTACCGCTTAACATACAATTCAAATATTTTTACCACATATTGCTTAATAGAAAATAGAAAGGAAAAACTACCAAATATCTCTAGCTAACTATAATATGTATACTTAAAAACAAAAAAAGTAAATCCTAATCAATAATAAGAGAGATACAAAATATTAGAAAAACAGAGTGCAAATCTTCAACAAGTCTTCTGTAAAATAATGCATAAAATTATTATATTTATGTCAATTTAGTTCTAAAATTTTTAATTTAATCAATTTAATCATAAATTTTTTAATATAATTTATTCGATCAATTTAAATTGAAAATTATTAACTTAGGCATTGCCGTCTTACACGGCAACTCCACGTGAAAAGAAGAGAGTGAGGATTACGAAAGGTGGAGAGCTTGTTCCAGTCCAGCTCCACAGCAAGAGGATATCAAATCAACTGCTGAGGATTGACGGGGGGAGGTATGAAATGAAACGGAGGTCTCCGACAGCGCGCTGTAAACAGTGGGATTAGATTTTGAAAAGGGTTCACGGGTCATGCCTACCTACTAAATCGACCTAAAGTTAAATAAATCGAAATAATTCATTGCTGAGGCCCACCAAGATTGAAAGGACATGCCATTATTACATATGAAGCTGATAAAAATCTGAGTGGCATGGGGCGTTCGTAATTGCTTGCTCATTTCGTCCTTCGAGCCCGCTTCAGGATTGGCTCGGTTTGCCTCCGGGCAGATTCCTCCTCCTGCGACTGGTAAGATGCTATGAATTACTTTTGTACTCGTGCTCCTCCGCATCGGCAAGGTGGTTGCTGAGATATCCTTCTACGTCCGAATTGTTTCTAAAACCATGATTCATGATAGAAGGAATCCAGTACCTGCGGATATCGAATAATGTATGCAGCGATTAGTGGATTAGATGTTTTAAAAGTTTGTGTTTGATGTAGTTAAACTGTGAGAAATAGAACGCCAGTTGATACGATGAGGATGAATCTGCACCTGTAAGGCTGCTGTATAATTTCATGAGTTCCGTCTCTAAGTTGGATTCTGGTTTTTGTTGCATCAGGTTTTAGGTTGAGCCTATTGGCCCTTGAGTTTGTCTGGGATGGATTGAGTTGTTATGTGGGCCTGCCCAGAAGAAAAAACATTCAACCTATCTCAAGAAATCGAAACGCTTGAAAATGTTATCATTCTTATTCGATGCTCCAACCGAATGTGTTAATCCTAGAAGATAGATACATCGACATACACAAGTATAAAATGTACGCAGGTACATATATTGAACTGATAAGTCTGACTACAATTGCAGTTTGCAATTGCTAACATCCTCAACACATAAAAATCTATGTACAAATTTTTATGGTTGACAGTTTGGGGACACCAGGTTGGAGCATAAGGAAGCGCTACTGGCAGACGCCAATTTGAAAGGTTCATCAACAGTGGGGGTAGTTCCTGTTATAAATGTCACATTTTGATACCGGGTTTGGCGGTGGAACGCAGCCCGAGTACCGTGCTCCATTTGGGGTGCCTCTGCCACAGCCGGCAGGGTCTGGCTGCAGATTATTGTAGATGTTATAACCATTTGAGGCCGCCACGAGCTCCAACTCCAGTTTGCTGGTAATCAATGCGGCACTCGGGCGGTGGAGTGGCGTTGAGCTCTCCAGGTGCGGCTTCGCAGGAGAGGGTGACTGTCAATAGATAGGAAAGGAGGAGAGCCCTGCTCAAATTGAGATGCATGGTGACTTTGGCCCGTTGCTTTTCAGTGTTCTTGTTTGTGCCTTTGTTTGTGCTTCTGTGGATATATAAATAGAGGACGGTGAGAAGAAATAAGATTAATATAATTGAATGTACATTATAATAAAGACAAGATTATTTGTTGGGACGAACCAGCAATAATGCACATTTTCAATGTATTTATTTGGGAAGATCGCATCTTAAATCCTAAACTTTATGCAAGACATGCAATCTAGTCATAAACTAGTTTAATAAAGTCCTAAAACTTTATCAAATAATGCAATCGAATCCTAAAATTTTCAATTGATTTAGTTAAGTTTTAGAATGCTATTAAAAAAATGCAATAAAGCCCTAACCTCATATCAAAATTGTAATTTAAGAATGTCTCATAAGCAATTTCAAGTATTGTCATCAAATAGACTAATATTGCACTTTTTAAAAATGGTCAATACCTCGAAAAATTCCAAAATGATGCACAAATGACAAATTTACCCTAAATTATTTGATTCTTCCTTTTAATGCACCTTTTCAATGTTAACAAAAAAAGAAGAAGAAGATGTCATATATTTAAAAAAAAAAATTGTCATAAGTAAATTGTGGATGATGAAAACCCCTTCAAAGCGATGTGACGTGTAGTATTACTAATACATCTAAAATAGACTGCCTAACCAAATTAAAAAAAAAGATAAATGTTACAAAAACTTCAAATTAATATACATATAATAAATTTACTCTTAACTAGTTTTTTTTTATCACGAAAATCCAAAACTAGTACATTTATAATAAAATTATTTTAAATTATTTTTTGACCACCAAAAAACCCAAACATGTATATGTTTAACAAATTTAGCCTTTGTTAATTTATCTTAAACTGGGTTAATATTGTTAATGTATCTTAAATTGGGTTAATATTAAGAAAAATCACAATTTAAAACATCAAACTAATATACTTGTCAATAGATGATATGTTTGTTATAAGTTTACAAGTTTGAGGTTTTCAATGATCAAAAAATTAATTTGAAGTGAATTTATTATAGTATGCCAGTTTGAATTTTTCTTAGTATTGACCAAAAAGAAGAAGAGAAATTATTAAAAAAATTCTAAATTTATTACACACACTAGTTCATCTCTAAATATTTTAATTTAGTTAATTTAATTTATTTTTTGAAAATTATTAATATGATTTATTTATTAATTTTGATTATAAATCATTCACGTGAAAATTAAGGGTGCATTTGTTTGTGTTTCTATTCAAAAATTGTTCCGGGGAACAAAAAAAAAAAGTTATTTATATTCCGAGGAACAATTTTTGACCAGAAAAACGCGTTTGGTAAACTTGTTCCGGGAATAAAAAAGAATAGAAACACGTTTGGTAAATTTATATTTTTTTTTTCTTTTAATTTTTTAATATTTTTATTTTATTTTTCCTTTTTCTTTCTTTTTCTTTTTCTTTTTTTCTTCTTTTGGCCGGTAGCCTCACCCGGCCACGGCAAGGCTTGTCGGCCCCGGCGAGGCCTCGGCGCCGGATCTGGCGAGCCCGAAGCGTCGCCCACGTCGGCGGCTCGGCCTCGCCTTGGCTGGGTGAGCGCTTGGCCTCGCTGAGGGCCGGCGACACTCCGGCGAGGTCGTCGGCTCTCGACGGCCGGTCGCCAGCCATGGCCGAGGCCGGCGACCGGCCAAAGAAAAAAGAAGAAGAAAAGAAGAAGAAAAAAAAGAAGAAAGAAAAGAAATGAGGGAGAAAATTCGTTATTCAAAAGTGTTTTGAACAAAAAAATAACTTTTTTTGTTTCTTATTTCTGTTCAATTTTATTCCAAGAACAAAAAACAGACTTTGAATAAAAAAACGCAAACAAATGCGTTTATGTTCTTTTTTTTTTTGTTCCACAACCATGTGGTGATGACATGTGGGAAGGAGAGGGTCCGGATTGACAAAAACGAAAGGAGAGCTTGTTCAGGTAGAGCTCCACAGTGAGAGGATATCAGAATGACAGATTAGGGTGCGTTTGTTTGCGTTTCTATTTAAAAATTGTTCCGGAAACAGAAATAGAAAAAGTGTTTCTGTTCTGGAACAATTTCTGAACAAAAACGCGTTTGGTAGAATCTTGTATAAAATTTCTGTTTCTGGAATGAAAAAACGTAAACACGTTTGGTAATAAAAATTCTGTTTTACGGAATAGAAAAGAACAGAAACACGTTTGGTAATGTACAAAATTTCTATTCAATTATTTTTTTTTTTTAATAAAATGTGAACTTGGTATTGAATTATCATTCTCATGAAATGCTCATCAATTTAATTTTGTTCATATTAAGTGAAAACAAACATTCTAAACTTGATCATATTTGCCTAGTCGAAAGAAATTTTTTTAAGTTCGTATCAAAATTTTCCCATTTTTTTTTAAATAAAGTGTAAACTTGACTTTTTAATTCTCATTATCATAAAATGTTCATCAATTTAATTTTGTTCATGGTGAGTAAAGTCAATCATTCTGAACATGGTTATAAGTGCATACTCTGAAGAAAATTTTATAAATAAACTTTGTTCCAAATTTTTCTCACGTGCCTTTTTTTTCAATAAAGTGTAAACTTGGTATTGCATTATCACTCTAATGAAATGCTCATCAATTTAATTTTGTTCATGGTTGGTGAAGACAAACTTTTTGAACATGGTCATGTGCATACTTGGAACAAAATTTCGTAAGTGAAAATCCACAATAAGAGCTACCTAAAAGAAGAATACTTCATAGATCTCTACGTAGACCCTTTCATACATAACATCACAATAATGAAGTAATATAGTTCATCGTTCAACTTCATCACATTGGATTTGATAAGTGAATACTTAAAACAAAATTACAAAGTCGGAAACACAAAGTCATGAAATTTCAGGCATATTATGATTCCTCGCCATTTTATTTGCAATCCTTGTCCTAAGCATGTTTATTCCAGGTGCATCATGCAATGTATCATCTGCAACCTCCAATTCTGTAGGTCCGCATAGATATTCCGGACAGAGCAAGGGAAAAAGAATATGTCTTCGTGGATTGGCACCGGCAAGGCGGAACTTTGGATGGATCCACCGAAGTTCTCAAAGCATCAGCGTTCACCTGAGAATGAATCAACCAATTGAGGATGTACCTTAAGTAAAGAAAAATTCAAGACAATAAGCAATAAGGCAACAACGAAACAGCACCCTCCATTCTCTGCAAATCCATAACTTAAAGAGAAAAAATCGAAGCATTATAGCCATAAGATATGAAGGATCTCGCATAATGTATAATCCCCAACATTCCTACAAAAAAAAGTCGAACAACGTTGTTCTTATAGATTCACAAAGAATGTACTAAATGAACAAGTTGACAACGTTGTTCTTCTCACGTGCCTTTTTTTTTTTTTTTTTTTTTTCTTTTCTTTTCTTTCACTTTTATTTTCTCCTCCCCTTTAGTCTACCCCTCTACACGTTCTCTTCTTCAGGCGTCATCTTCTTCCTTTTGTCTTTCTCACTTTTAACACCCATTTTTCCTTTTTCTTCCTCGACTTCCGATTGGATCAAAATGTGGCTGAGTCGCAAGGGTTCATAGAGACACACAGAAAATACTAATATTAGACCAAATCCAAGCAATACGGGACAAAAACGCAAATTGAGAAGCTTTAACACAAAGGCAGAAAAATAAATAACAATAACTTCGACATTGATTCACATCACTTTGATATATTCAGCCACAAATCCATAGATCTACATGATGTCATAGAGATTGAGATTAAAGAAACAATAATGTATAGAACTCGAGAGTGATAAAAGGCTATTTTGTCATGCCCGATGTTGTCAATTGACGGTTCACACACAATGAAAAGTGTAGCAGCAGTAAGCAGACTCGCTTGGCAGCAATAACTTCTATGCTCGCTGTTGCGGCGCTCGAAAGAGCGAGCGGGGGCTCGCTGCTCGCTCGCTCGATTCGAGGCATTTGCATGATTCTTGCTAACTACTTTGATTGACATTAATAGATCAATAAATGGAGAAAGACTAGGAAAATACCCCTTTGGAAGATATTGGCCTAGATAGGGCATCGTTTTTTTTGCCACGGGCAACGGGATCGCGGGACAAAGATCAACGAGAATAGCAACTCGTCATGGTGTCGAGGAACGCGGCAAAAGGCCAGATATTTGCCCCGTTTCGTGCCCTTTCCCCATCACCGGTGCCAGCACCATTGGGCACGGCGGAAGAGCCGTCGATGGTTCCGGTTCCGACACACGGCGGGCGGCTCGGCGGGAGCTGGCGGCGGCGACGCTCGCTGCTCGCGCTCGCTCGAGCCGAGCTCGGCAGCGCGACGACGCTTTGCTGCTCGCTCGCCCGGATCTCGAGCGAGCGACGAGCCGCCGCTCGCAGTCTGGGTGAGCAACGCTCGCCCGGATCTGCGAGACTCGCTTCGAGCAAGCGGCTCGCAGATCTAGGCAAGCGGCGCTCGAGTGAGCCCTAACACTCGAGCTCTCGCCGAAGTGAAGACAATCGGTGACCACGTTTACACAGGTGAAGGAGCGCGGCTGTCGAGGCGGGCTGAGGCGCATCGTCGGCGCGGAGAAGACGATGGAATTCTGCTCGCGGGAGGAGACGCTCGTCGTAGGAGGAGACGCTCGTCGCGAGTCGCGGGAGGAGAAGCTGCGTCGCGGGTCGCGGAGGGAGAAGCTCATCGCTGTCGCAGGTCGCAGGAGGAGAAGCTCGTCGCGGGGGAGAGGCGTTGTTCGAGCACTATCCAAGAAATAAAAAAGGAACACAATTTTGTTCCTTTTTTGTTTCGATTTGTGTTTCAGAAACAAGAAACACAAATTTGTGTTTCTTGTTTCTTTTTTTTTTGTTACAGGAACAAAAGAACAAAAAAGAAACGCGTCCAAACGCGTTTTTTTACTTTTTGGTTCCCAGAACAAAAAAATAGAAAAAGTGTTTAAAAACAAAAAAAAAAGAAATACAAACAAACGCAGCCTTAGCTGCTGTAGATTGATGTGTTTTATTTTTTATTTTTTTTGGGGGTGTGTCGGGGGGCGGTTTTGATAAACCGTGCGCTGGAAACGATGGGATTAGATTCCTACCTAGGCCCTAAGGAAAGCGACCTAAAATTAGATTAATCGAGATAATTCATCACATAGGCCCACCAACATTGAAAGATATTCGATTATTACAGATTAAGTTGATGGAATCTGGGTGAAGCATGCGGTGTCCAAGAACGTAATTGCTCGCCGACACTCGCTGATCTTATCCCTCGAGCCCGAACCTGGATGAGCTCGGTATGCCCCCAGGCAGATTCCTTCTCGTGCGACTGGTGAAATGCTATGAACTACTTTTGTCCCTTGCGATCCCCCACGTCGGCAAGGTGGCTGCTGGATATCCTTCTATATTCGGATTGTTTCGGAAAGCACGATGCATGGGAGAAGGAATGAAGTACTTGTGGATATCAAGGCCGACACATGTAGCAACTGGAGCATTAGATGTTAAAATTTTGTGCTCGATGTAGCTGAACTTTGTCTCTTGGCCTTCTGGCTTTTGTCTGATGCGAAGAAGAACTGCGGTTGCTCGTGTGCTCGAGATCTTGCTGTGAGAAATGGAACGCCAGCTGATAAGTTGTGGATGAATCTGCAGTTGTGTAATTTCACGAGACCCATCTCTAAGTTGGGTTCCGGGTCTGCTGGGTTTAGCTGCATCAGGTTTAGGTTGAGCTTATTGGCTTCTTGGGTTTGTATGGAATGGGTTAAGTCGACATTTGGGCATGCCCGGGAAGAAAAACGTTCGATCTTGCTTAAGAAATCGGGATGCTTGAAAAAGTTTTCGTACTCGTACATACACTCCAATCGAATGTATCAACCCTAGAAGGTGGATACATTTGATATATTCAACTATAAACCTATACAGGATACATATATCAAACCGATAAGTCCAGTTATAATTGCAGTTTTCAGTTACTAACATCGTCAACACATACAAATCTAAATGCAAATTCTTACAGCTGACAGTTTGGGGACACGGGGTTGGAGCAGAAGGAAGCGGGTACTAGCCGACGTGATTTGGAATGTCCATCAACAATGAGGGTAGTTCCTATTAAAGAAGTCACACTTTGGTGTTGGGTTCTGCGGTGGAAGGCAGCTCTTGTACGGTTTGCCTCTGTCACAGTCGGCGGGGCCTGGGTGTAGATTTTTGTAGATGTCGTATCCATTCGAGCCCGCCACGAGCTCCAACTCCGGCTGCCGGTAAGCAATGAGGCACTCGGTTGCGCCGCCCAGGCCGTCGCACGGCGGGCGAGATGCAGTGGCGTTGAGATCTGGAGGTGGGGCTTCGCGGGAGAGGGCGACTGTCAACAGATAGGAAAGGAAGAGAGCCTTGTTCAAAGTGAGTCGCATGGTGACTTTTGGCCCCTTGCTTTTTCAGCGTTCCCTGAGGACTAAAAGAGCTCTTGAAGATGATGACGGGCCTCTGTTCGTGCAGGCGTGGGATATATAAAGAAGACGCGAGGACAGGCGTCATCAAAAGCTACCCACCCCTCGCCGTCCATCATCTCTGTCGTTTAAGAAAAACTCAAAATTCGAAAATATCTTTTTAAAAATTGATCACATCGTTTATAAAAATTAAATAAATAAAAAATATTTTCATCGTCCACAAAATTAATAGAACACAATTTATTGCCAAAAATGAAAACATTTTTGTTGACTAATTTTTCTAAGTGATATAACTAATCTTTTTTCGAATAATAATTCTCAAATCTCAAGTTTTTCATAAAACGAAAACACCATATAAAATAAATAAATATATAACATAATAATCACGAAAAAATATTTGTTGTGACAAAAGGCAATAATGCACATTTCAAATTTACGTATATGGGAAAATTGTACGTTGCACCTTAAATCCTAAACTATTTTATTGAGTCCAAAATCTTTATCAGAATATGTAGACTAGTCCTAAAATTTTCAATCGATTCAATTAAGTTCTAAAACTTTATTGAAAAATGCAATTAAGTTCTAAAACTTTATATTAAAATTGTAATTTAAAGATGTCACATAATCAATTTTAGGTATTCTTCATCGAATATACCCTTTTTATATTGCCCCTTTCAAAAAAGATTCAGAATGTAACTAGACCGATTAAAAGGTTAAGGATTTGATTGCATTTTGTATACAAAATTTAGGACTTTCAATGCACTTTTCCATGCTTGATTTGAAAACTTAAAAGTGATTAGATCATAACAAAGTTCCATTTCCATGTGAAGAACTCCAGTAACTTCTTAGATTCGTGCCTAGTCTGCTTCAAAGCTTAAAACAACCGGGCCCCACGCACCTGGCTTTCGGGCCATCTCATTCTTAGCTAAGTTAATGCGCGAGATTCGAAAGTGGACACAACTTTTTGACTTTATATTCTCATTTTCAAGCTCAGGCAAAGCAAAACGGCTCCTTGCAATTGGCTGAGGTAGACATTGATTCATAAACATTAAAGCCAAAGTCCCTATCCAAAGGTGTCGGCTAAGTAGCACCGACACGTGACACGATATGGGAGATGTCATTTTTTAAAAATAGAAAATTTTGATGCGTTGCGACACGTTATATATTAAATAAATATTTTATTTTTAATTAATTTGATTCAAATTTAGTACTTTTATTTTTTCGAAATCACTTTTTGACCTCATTTATTTATTTTTTTGATAAGAAATAAAGAACAAATCAAAAAAGAAAAAATCACTACCTCGTTTTCTGGAAGATGCCCATGTTTTCTTTTATTCATTTTTTCCCCTTTTCTTCTCTTCTTTATTTCTTTCCCTCTCTCCTTTTTTTTTTTTTTGTACTTTATATTTTTCTTGCACAAAATATTGAATCGTAAGTTCAAAGAAGTATAAAAAGGCTGCTGAAAGGGAATTTTTAAAATAGTACGATGTGATGAATTTCCCTCATTTCTTCACCCCAAAAATTTATCCCCTCATTTATTTCCCCCAACCCCCTGAGGCCCCCTCCCTGGTTTCTTCACCCCCAACAAAAACCTTTATTTCCCTCATTTATTTTCCCCAGCCCCTGTCAGGGCCCCTCATTTATTTTCCCCAACCCCTGTCAAGCCCCTCTCCAATTGTCGCACGATCCCCTTCCTCTTCATCTCTGCTCTCTCTTGCTCGCCTCGCAATCGTTTGTCGCCTCGTCTCCGGCCCTTCCTCCTTTGCAACTGTAACCTCACCTCTGGCCCTCCATTACTGGATCCCAATTGCGGCCCTCTAGGTCGCCTCGGTCTTTACTCTTCCTTTGGCCTTCCCTTGCAGTCGTGGCCTTGTTATCGCTTGCAGCCTCACCTCCGCTCTTTCTCCTTCGCCTCCACCCTCCATTTTCTTCTTCAATGATTCTCTCTCCCTTCACATTTACAGACCCACCCTAGAAATTCACCATGCCTCGGACACCCGTGTTGGAAGTTGACCATGTGTCCGAAAATCTAACACGTGTTAGTTGTGTGTTTGAGCGTGTCGGACACATTGACATGTGTCAAACACGATACGAAAACTCTTGCAATGTATCCATGCTTCATAGACTAAAACAGTGCTTTGATTTGACTGTCGTAGATCATTTATCGTGCTCCAAATCGCATTGACTCAGAGTGATTTTAGAGCTCTAGGTTGTCGTCAGGTGGAGCTGGTGTATATGGATGAGATGCTTTGTGTGGATCAGCAATGATTAGTTAGATTGGAGATGCAAATGTCTCGTTATGAGAAATGAGCCCCAACTATATTGGGCTCGAGCTCAACGTTAGTCATGGGAGAGCGAGGGGCAGTGGACAGGGAGAGTAAGAGACAGTGGAACTGAGAGGGGCGAGGGAGGGAGAGGGGGCATGCCAGCAGCAACGAGTCGGGGGCGTCTTTATTGTCGCTGCTGATAGGGCGTGAGTAATTAGTAGTCCGATAATTGTTGTGTGAACTTCTAGGCTCACTAATTTTCTGTTGTCATTTTCAAGGAAAATTTTTTCTCTTTCCTTTCGTTCCCAAACAAACATGAGATTACCGCTTAGCTTTTTCCCCCCTTTTTGCCCTCTTCTCTTTGTTTCTTGCTAAATCCAACGCGGAATTATTATAATTATTTTTTAATTTTCAACTTAACTATTAAGCATTTTAAAGCATAGAAGTTTTAATTCTTTTTTCAAATCAATGACGTACCATTTGCGAATTATCTTGCTCGACTGTGGCTGTCCCGCGCCAGGCAAACGCTACACGTGCCACCTTCCCGCGAAGAATTCTAGGACTCGTGTCAACCCTTATCCCCGTAGTCCCACCGTAAACCGTAAGACCATGGATTGGGGAAAGGCTTGTTAATTCTCAATATCAATTTGGTGGATTTTCTATTCAGAGATCTTGTCGTCATGTGAGCACTTCCGGAAAAATAGAGTCTAATGCATGTGCATAAAGCTCTGCGTTTTGCTAAAGTAGTTCTACATCCTAAAAGCCGATGCTAAAGTAGTTCTACATCCTTAAAAGCCGAATTTTTTAGCATATTCGAGGCCCACAACTTGATTGTTTCCATGTTGGTCGATCGAGAGGAGGCGTTTATTCATTGTGTTGCACGAGAAATTCTATCTTTTTGCTCTCAAATAATGTAGACATTAGCACTCTGTTTATACTAAAAAAATTACTGTTTTTTACAAAATATAAATTCGGTCGATTGCAGTAATTATTAAGTTGGTTGGCTAGAAAATTATCTTGCAGGCCGTGAAGAGAGCTGCCGATGAAGAGCGTCATCAATTGGTGAAGGTCATCATTTCAGAATTTGCCGAGTGTTTGAAGGATGAGGATAGTGCCGATGCCGTCGCACAATGGTGGAGCGGCGGTGGAGTCGAGCTCTCCCGGTGCGGCTCTGCAGGAGAAGGCGACTGTCGACAGATAGGAAAGGAAGAGAGCCTTGCTCAAATGGAGTTGCGTGGTGACTTTGCCCATTACTTTTCACAGTGTTCACGAAGGACTAAGAAGAGCTCTCGAAGATGCTAAGCCTCTTGTTCGAGCCTGTGCTTGTGCTAGCGTCGATTATAAATAGAGGATGGTGAGTAGAAATATCATCAATGACTAACTCTCTTTCAGATAAAACAAAATGAGAATTGAATTTATGTTATAATGAAGACAAGATTACTTGTCGTGACGAGATGGTAATTATGCACATTTTCAATGTATTTATTCTAGAAAATCGCACCTTAAATCCTAAAGCTTATGCAAGACATATAATCTAGTTCTAAAATAGTTCAGTTTAGTCTTGAAAAAATTGATTTAAATAAATCTTAGAACTTTATTAAAAATTACAATTAAGCCTAAACCTCATATCAAAATTGTAATTTAAGGATGCCGCTTAAGCAATTTTAAGTGTTGGTCGTCGAAAAGATTATGATTGCACTTTTTATAAAAGATTTGGGACTTAATTGAATCAATTATGAACTTTAAGTCCTGAAATGTTGGAGCCAGGCCGGGAAAAAACTTTTTTCTAGATTAGAAGTCGTATTTTGTATCTACACCTTAATCTAATCTAATATTAACAACTAAAAGCTAATATGTCTAACGATATCATGCGATGATCTCATATTGTATACTTTTGCGTTTGGTATTACGAAGAGCCGACATGTGTGAAGTCCAACCATCATCTGGTTCTTTTTTTCAATACACCTATTCAATGATACAAAAAAGATATCACATAATTTTTAAAAAAAAAAATCATAAGTAAATTGAGGACGACCGGAACCTCTGGAAATTGATATGGCGGGTAGTATTATTACTAATACATCTGAAATAGACTGCATAACTAGATAAAAATAAGAGGGAAAAATTACTAAAAAAGTACTGAACTTATTATATTTATGTCAACTCTGTTCTAAATTTTGTGATTAATTCAACTCTAGATCTTTGATGATTTTATAATGTAGTCAATTTGATCAATTTTGATTTAAAATTTTTGACATGAATGTCGGTTATATTATGTAGCAGCTCGATATAGGAAGGAGAGGGTGAGGATTGACAGAGACGAAACGAGGAGAGCCCTGTTCGAGTCGAGCTCCATAGCGAGAGGATATCAAATTAGTTGCCGTGGGCTTATTTATTTATTTATTTTTTTGGTTTGGGTTGGGGAGGGGGTTATGAAACGTTGGTCACCAGCAGCGTGCTGGAAAACAATGGGAATTGGACTTTAAAAAGGGTTCGCTGGTCATGCCCAACTAGGCCCTAAGGAAAGCGACCTAAAATTAGATTAATCGAAAAATATTCACTATTTAGACCCACCAAGATTGAAAAGATATTCGATAATTACATATGAAGTTGATAGAATTTTGGTAAAGCGAGCGGTGTCTAGGAATGTGATTGCTTGCCCAGACTCGCTCATTTCGTCTTTTGAGCCCAAATTTGGATGGGCTCGGTATGCCATTCCTTCTCATGCGACTGGTGAAATGCTACGAACTACTTTTGTCCTCGTAATCCCCCACATCAGCAAGATATCCTTCTATGTTCGAATTGTTCCTGAAAGCATGATACGGGATAGAAGGAATCCAGTACCTGCAGATATCAAGGCTAATATATGTAGCAATTGAAGCATTTGATGTTAGAAGTTTGTTCTTGATGTGGCTGAACTTTGTCTCTCAGCCTTCTGGCTTTTGTCAGTGATGTGCGAAGAAGAATGGGCGGTTGCTCGTATGCTCGAGATCCTGCAGCGAGAAATGGAAAGCCAGTTGCTAAGTCGTGGATGAATCTGCAGTTGTCTAATTTCATGAGTTCCATCTCTAGGTTGGGTACTGTGTCTGCTGGGTTTAGTTGCATCAGGTTTAGGTTGAGCCTACTGGCTCTTGGATTTGTCTGGGATGAGTTGAGTTGATGTTTGGGCTTGCCCTGGAAGAAAAATATTCAACCTAGGTTGAGAAATTGCGATGCTTGAAAATGTTATCGTACTCATGCATACGCTCCAATCGAATGTGTCAACCCTAGAAGATGGATACATTTGATATGCATAACTATAAAGCAAATACAGGATACATATATTGAACTGATAAGTTCAACTATAATTGTAGTCTGCAGTTGCTAACATCCTCAACACATGCAAATTCACGTGCAAATTCTTACGGTTGACAGTTTGGGGACATCAGGTTGGAGCAGAAGGAAGCCGGTACCAGCAAACGCTATTTGGAATGTTTATCAACGACGAGGGTTATTCCTGTTATAAATCACTAATTATCTCAACGTTTCCTGTTATACGTGCCACAAGGCTTTTTTGTGTTCTGCCGGGGAAGGCAGGACCTGTGCGGTTTTAATTTGCCACAGCCAGCAAGGTCTGTCTTTAGAGCATTCTAGTATTCGAGCGTGCCACGAGCTCCAACTCCGGCTGCTGGTAAGGAATGAGGCACTCGGTTGCGGCGCCAAGACCATTGCACCGCGGTGGAGTGGTGGTGGCATTGGGCTCTCCAAGTGCAGCTTCGCAGGAGTGGGCGACTGTCAATGGGGTAAGTACACTATCAGTGCCAAAAGTTGTGTATGACACTCACTTTGATGCCAAAAGTTTATGTCGGATTACTTAAGTGCCAAATCTGAGGAAAAACGATCACTTTAGTGCCATCGGCGAGAGATTCTGGCCAAAATGATTACGTGGCTTTTATATTTAAAAAAAAATCGAGATGGCTTTTAAACGATGTTGTTTTCTGTCCTCCTTAAGAAAACGATGTCATTTTGCCGTCCTAAGTGGATGGCCTCACAAAAACGATGCCGCACAACTCATTTGGGGATTTTTATTTTATTTTATTTGGAGATTGAAATTAGGGTTTTTTTGTCCGATCCTTGCCCAACGCCGACCTAGCTCGCTCGGCTGCCGTCACTTGGCCTCCGTCGTAGTAGCATTGTGTCCCAATCTCCGTAACATTTCACTAGCTTCAACATCGCTCGGCCAGGACCGCGTCCAGCAGCTTCGAGTGGGCATGGAGGGTGAGCCTTTGGCGGCACCGGCCCCGATCGCCAGAACCTAGGTATTGGAAGACGCAGGCCAGGCACTCGTCGGGGAGATCGGAGATGGAGAGGGAGAGATCAGGGGCGGCGCACTCGTCGGTGGCCTCCCTGAGCACTGGCCAGATCATGGCCTTCGACTTGGCTGCCAAGTGGCCATCGTCAGGGTTGGTGTCGGGGTCGGAGCCGCGGTCGCCGAGCACAGGGGCCGTCGAGGACAGCGATTGGCCCATTGCTGGCGGAGGCGAGGGATGTGGGCGGTTGAAGGGGGAGGAGGAGGGAAGATTCAGGCGGCTTATCTTCTCTCTCTCTCTCTCTCTCTCTCAATTTGGGGATTTAGGGTTTTGAATTGGGGGAGAGACACCAAATGGCGTTATTTTGTTGTTTAAATGCTGACTGTACTCTCTAGCGAGCCACATTAGCTTCAAAAATTAATAAAAAAGTGTCACATCAGATTTCCGGCCAACCAGATCGGAGTTGGCACTAAAATGATCATTTTTCAAACTTTTTGGCACTTAAGGGAGTGAATGATAACCATTCTGGCCAGAAATTGATTTCTGAAAGAGAAATATATTTTTCTATTTCTATTTCTAGATGAGTTTCTAAGCAAAAATACCCGTTTGATAACGACATATAATTTCTACTCTAAAAATAGAAATTCGTTTGATAACGATACAAAACTTCTTCATTTCGAATGGCAGACGACGGTGGTGGCTAGCGGATAGTTGTCACACCCTGATCCTCGGACGCGCGCCCATCCGTCACTTGGTCAATTAATAGCGACGTCCCATGACTCATCGCCGATCCATTCATTTTAATACGCATGCGGAAGCATATAAATAATTCCCAGACAATAAATCAATGGGATAAGAAAGTAGAATTAATTTTTCACAAAATACCTTTTTATAAACACATAGGTCTATATACAAAGGTTTGCAAAAGGAATCGGCTCCCTACAAAAGAGAATTGCCCTACTACTAGCTAGCCGGACAAGGTCGTCAATTCTTCAGGCTTCGCCTCTTAAACTTTGGGGCTTCCAGTCTTCGCCAACACCACCTAAGAACCTGAAATGGTTATACAATAACCAGTGAGATAATGTCTCAGCAAGTTCTACCCCCTAAGACTCGATTAGGAAGCCAATTACGCCTTAAAGGCTACTTAAGCACAACACGAGTCAGATGACTTACCTTGGCCTCAGTTCATTCCTGTAAGTCAGTCAATTCATAAATACTGACAATCACATCATCTCATTAGATAGGTCGACTCATCGATCAATCGACTCAGTCGATTACATGTCGTCAAGACCATCACACGATCATTTTGCTTAATCAATTTCAACTCTTGATTTCGGCCCAACGGGCACGACCTAGATTAAGTGGTCATCATGGCCCCATTGGCAACTTTCTATATTTGGTGGTTATCACGGCCCCACCCGGCAATTTTCTAGGTTTAGTGGCATCACAGCCTCACTTGGCAATTTTCAATGTTTAGTGGCATCACGGCCCCAGTTGGCAATTTTTTTAGATTTAGTGGCGTCACGGCCCCACTTGGCAATTTCTTTAATATGAAGTGGCATCACGGCCCCACTCGGCAATTTCTTTAATATGAAGTGGCATCATGGCCCCACTCGGCAATTTTCAATGTTTGGTGAGTTTTAGTGGTATCACGGCCCTACTTGGCAAATTTTCTAGACTTAGTGGTATCACGGCCCCACTCGGAAATTCTTAGGTTTGATGAGATTTAGTGGTATCACGGTCCCACTCGGTAATTCTTAGATTTATACCCACATTAATCAATTTTTGGGATAAATTCTCATAATCACCAATACCCTCAATTCTCACAACCCGGTACTCAAATAAATAAATAGAGAGCACCACTGAACTCAGCATAAAATCCCGGTCATCGGTCATCTCGGTTGAATTTTCGGAAAATAAATAAATAATTAAATAATTACGGAAAATATTAAAGAAATGCAATAAATCCAACTTAGGCCCGTTATAGCCTAATTGGAAGCTGAGACAAGCCCGGAAAATTACTGAACTACTCTAAATAAATGCTAGAGCTTGTCACAAACCAACCATATATCAGATGTGCAATTTCTAGCAATCAAAACCTCAAAAACCATCATAAACTCATAACCGGCTCTAATTGGCAGAATAGGCCTATTCGCACCTCTCCAAATTTAAATCCAGAAACCAAATCAATTGAGTTTGGGAAATTTTCAAATTTGAATATATTGTAATGGACACATAAATGAACATTTTTTATGAGACACCTTAGCCCAGATCCTTCTAGATTCGGCCTAGTAAATCGTTCAATCCAGTACAAAAACTGTGTCTGTTTTCCAGAAGGTCTGTTTTATGAAATTAGTTTGGTTTGAGATCCAATACATGTCCGTTTGATCTGAAATTTGAGTATGTTAAACTATAAGATATGAAAAACAACTTCTATGAAGAAACTATTTTGAAATTCGAACCCTAAGAGTTGATAAAATCTTTTAGAATCCTAAAATGTCACTAGTTCTAGCAAAAACTGAGATTCTGTTTGAAAATGACGGAGTTGATATCTCATTCTTTTAGATCCCTAAAAATCTTGAGAAAAATATATGTTGTAACTGAGAATGTATAAAACATTTCTTAAGAAGACATCAACCTCAAATTCATAACCCATTTTGATCTACAAAAATGGCAAATGACGAGTGTCCAAAAATCCGAACTGCGGGAATTCTACTGGATTCGACTAATCCATCATCAATTGAACAAATCTCATTAATTAAGTTACACTAATCCATTCTAAGACTAATCTAACCATCCTAGCTTATTACTAATCCATACTTAAGCTAATCTAAACAACCTTTAAGCATAATTAACATACTAAGTAAGGCTTAGTGAGTTCAACTCACTTGTTTTGCGGGTCGAGCGGTTTAAAATGTCGGGAACGCAATGGGGATCGACTTTCTCTAAAGTAAGCCTAGGTTTCGAGGTTCGAAACCACCTCAAAATGGGCTTGGAGTTTGCTGGAAAACTCACTAAATTTCTATTATGTTCTTGCTGAAACAGAGAGAAAACAAGCTCGGTTTAAGCGGGAATTGATCAGCAAAGGTGGAAAGGGTTAAACCGGGTTCAATCGGAAACTCACGGAAGTCGAACGGAGGCGAGACAGCTCTGGCACGGGCTGAGGAAGCTGCTAGGATGGCGAAACAGGGCTGCTGGAACATGCACGGCTGGGCGGTGGTTTGCACGGAAAGCGGACAGAGGCGGAGGTGGCAAATGACGGCTGGTGGTGGCTCTTCGGCGTGCGACGGCTGCCCTGACTTCTCCTCTGGCTTGCTGGTGTTTGCACAGCACAAAGAGGAAGGAGGAGAAGCAATCTACGTCAGCTTGAGGAAGAGAGGGAGAGAGAGGGAAGGATAAGGAGACAAGGGCTCCACCAAGGCCAATTCTTCCATTCCTTTGTCTCCTTTGACCATCCATGGCCAAGTATGGTCCCTTGGCTCTCAATGAGCCACCAAGGCTCTCATCTAGAAGCCTAAGATGGTCCAAATGTTGAGGGTGGTGGGGGCATACGAATTTCATATGTTTCTCCCTCAATTGGATTAGTTTCTTGTTCAATTCATTCCCATTTGGCCTCAATAAATTCAATTGATGCCTTAATTATCAAATTGGTATTTTTTTCCACCAATTGATTCATCTTGCATCCCACTTGTGAGATCAAAAACGGTCTCGGCATTTTTCCGGACAAAAACGGCCCTAGGACAACTTTTTCCCAAAAAGTCTCGGGTTGCAGAAAAATCTTATGAGATTGAGTCGATGCTCCTAGAATTTATTTTGACATGACATAATCTTCAATTTCTAAAATTGGACTCGAATTCACGGTTAATTTCCATTCGGCGCGTTTTTAGCGTGACCTAGGCTACTAGGTAACTTTCAGAACTTTTCAGTGCAAATGACCCGTGGTCGATTTTCTTCGAACCAGAATGAACCCCTTCGACACATTGACAACTCTCGGTTATTGTGAAAATCTCGAAGTTTCAAATACGGACATAGGATACCAAAACGACAGAAAAATTAGTTTAGTGTCGGTCGAGAGAATTTTGCAATTTAGTGGGATCACCCACGTTTAACCACATATCTCAATCGAACCGACATATCTCTGATTTCTAATCGATTTATATCTGTGCCGTAATGATCTTTGCAGATGAGCACGGTCGAGCAGCCAATTCCTGGTCGAATCCTCAAGTCTATTGCATTAAAATCTTTTAATGACTTTCCCAGATAGTCTAGTTATCTCATGAGTGGCCATTTAAGAGAAAAGCACTATAGGCGCATCGATGAAATGCCCGATTTATTGAATTGAAAGCAGAGTAAAAAATCTAGGATGTCACAACAGTGGTTGGCGGCGACGGATGAAGAACTGATTCATAGCAAGGACGAACGATGAGAATAATTTTTATTTTTCATTTATATTCCAGAAATAGAGAAGTAGAAAATTTTTACTTCGATTTCTATTCCAAACCTATTTCTAACAAAATCTATTTCGAAATGAAAAATGGAATAATTTTATCAAATGGATTTCTATTCTAGAAATAAGTCTGGAATAGAAAAATTGTTTATGGAACAGAAATAAGTGGTTGTCATGCACCCCCTAAGTGGTCTAAAATAAAATTTTGGCACCAAAGTGAGTGCCATACACAACTTTTGACACTGATAGTATACTTACCCCACTGTCAATAGATAGGAAAGGAAGAGAGTGTTGCTCAAATTGAGTTGCATGGTGACTTCGGTCTATTGCTTTTCACAGTGTTCCCGAAGGACTAAGAGAAGCTCTCAAAGATGATGCTAAGCCTCTTCTTTGTGCCTCCCTTCATGCTAGTGCAGACACATATAGAGAGGACGGTGAGGGAAAATGAGATAATTAGATAACTACCCCTCTAGTCCTAAACCTTATGTAAGACATGCAATCTAATCCTAAACTAGTTCAATCAAGTCTTAAAATTTTATCGGAAAATACATTCGAGTCCTAAAATTTTCAATTGATTAAATTAAGTCTTAGAACTTTATTAAAAAAATGCAATTAAGCCTCAAACATTGTATTAGAATTGTAATTTAAGGATGTTGAGTAGGCAATTTTAGGTATTATTAATCGAAAGGACTTTGATTGCACTTATTTAAAAAGATTTATAATTTAATTGAATCGATTGAAAGATTTTAACACTCGATTACTTTTTATACATAAGGTTAAGAACTTTCAATGCACTTTCCATACTTATTTTGAAAACATGAACGTTCCATTTCCATGTGAAGAACTCACAACAACTTGTTAGATTTGTGCCCGGTGCTGGTCTGCTTAAGTCCAAAACAACGGTCCCCCACCTACATGGCTCCAAATCATCTCAGTAAATGCGGGAGATTCACAAGCAGACACGGTTTTCAGTGCTCTCGTTTTCAGTTCACACAAAACGAACAACTTTCTGCAATTTGGATGTTTTCATTTTGGCCCGTTCTTACGATTCTTCAAAATGAAAGCCAAGTCCCAACCCCCAAGGTTGATCGATCTGAACGTAGTGGATCGTATATTGTGTTTAAATCGCATCAACTCGAAGTGATCTTGGGGCTCAGAAATGTCTCTTTCAAGACGGTTGTTATCCTATGTACAAGGATGAAGAAGTGCTTGGCATGAATCGATAATAATTAGTTCAGAGGAGCTCTCGGCGATGATGATGAGCCTCTTGCTTGTGCCTGCGTTCGTGCATGCGTAGGATATAAACAGAGGACGGCGAGGAGAAATGAGATCAATAGCTAACTAGCCCTAGCGCTCCATCATCCTATCGTTCAAGAAAAAAATAAAAGATCAATGAATTTACGAAATAATAATCACGAAAATGTTTGTCACGAAAAGCACGTTTTCAATGTATTTATTTGGGAAAACTGCAGCTTAAATCCTAAACCTTACGTAAGACATGCAATCTGGTCTTAAACCAATATAATCGATCCTAAATTTTCACTGAAAAATACAATTGAGTTCCAAAATTTTCAATTGATTCGACTAAGTTTACTAACTATAGTGAAAAAAGTAATTAAACTCTAAAACTTATCTTGAAATTGTAATTTAAGGATGTCACATAAGCAATTTTAGGTATTGTTCCTTGAAAGGACTTTGATTGCACATCTTAAAAATGATTTAAGGACTTACTTGGACCAATTAAAGAATTTAGGGATAAGAATAATAGGAATGACAGAACTTCCGTACGGCGCTTATTTAAGGGCCGCCACTTTTTTTTCACTCACTTTAGTGTTAGTGGCGATTTGCCTCGCTAGAGAATTCGACATGGACACCGATTGTCCTACGTGGCTTCACCAACATTACTGTGGACAATTTTTATTATTTATTTCTTAATTAATTTTTTTTCCTTTTTTTTTTCAATGTTGGCGAGGGTCATTGGCAACCCTCACCCTCACCCCTCACCGAGAAGGCCTCACCTAGACGAGGCCACCTCACCCTCAGCCAATGTGGTGGCAAAGACCCTGGGCGAGACCTTCATGGCGCGAAAGCCCTCACTTGCAGCCGAGGATGGTGTCGACCAAGGCCTTCACTACCATACCAATCAAGGGCAAGGCCTTCTTAGTAGGCAAGGGTCACCGATGACCCTCATCGGCACCAAAAAAAAAAAAAAAAAAAAAAAGAATGAAAAGAAAAAAAAAAAATCATAAATTCTTATTGGAATAGAAAATTAATTAAAAAAATCAACATAGGAAGATTTATTGAAATGACAGTTAAATGATAGATTTTACTTCAATATTGCACTTAAGTAAGCGCAAAAGTCATGACCATCAAATAAGCGCCGCACAAAAATTATAGTATTCTTCCTATTCTTATTTCAAAAAATTTAGGACTTTTAGGTATTATTAATCGAAAGGACTTTGATTGCACTTATTTAAAAAGATTTATGATTTAATTGAATCGATTGAAAGATTTTAAGACTCGATTACTTTTTGTACATAAGGTTTAGAAATTTCAATGCGCTTTTCCATACTTATTTTGAAAACATGAACGTTCCATTTCCATGTGAAGAACTCACAACAACTTGTTAGATTCGTGCCTGGTGCTGGTCTGCTTAAGTCCAAAACAACGGTCCCCCACCTACATGGCTCCAAACCATCTCAGTAAATGCGGGAGATTCGCAAGCAGACACGGTTTTCAGTGCTCTCATTTTCAGTTCACACAAAGCGAACAACTTTATGCAATTTGGATGTTTTCGTTTTGGCCCGTTCTTACGATTCTTCAAAATGAAAGCCAAGTCCCAACCCCCAAGGTTGATCGATCTGAACGTAGTGGATCGTATATTGTGTTTAAATCGCATCAACTCGAAGTGATCTTGGGGCTCAGAAATGTCTCTTTCAAGACGGTTGTTATCCTATGTACAAGGATGAAGAAGTGCTTGGCATGAATCGATAATAATTAGTTCAGAGGAGCTCTCGGCGATGATGATGAGCCTCTTGCTTGTGCCTGCGTTCGTGCATGCGTAGGATATAAACAGAGGACGGCGAGGAGAAATGAGATCAATAGCTAACTAGCCCTAGCGCTCCATCATCCTATCGTTCAAGAAAAAATAAAAAGATCAAGGAATTTACGAAATAATAATCACGAAAATGTTTGTCACGAAAAGCACGTTTTCAATGTATTTATTTGGGAAAACTGCAGCTTAAATCCTAAACCTTACTTAAGACATGCAATCTGGTCTTAAACCAATATAATCGATCCTAAATTTTCACTGAAAAATACAATTGAGTTCCAAAATTTTCAATTGATTCGACTAAGTTTACTAACTATAGTGAAAAATGTAATTAAACTCTAAAACTTATCTTGAAATTGTAATTTAAGGATGTCACATAAGCAATTTTAGGTATTGTTCCTTGAAAGGACTTTGATTGCACGTCTTAAAAATGATTTAAGGACTTACTTGGACCAACTAAAGAATTTAGGGATAAGAATAATAGGAATGACAGAACTTCCGTATGGCGCTTATTTAAGCCCCACAACTTTTTTTTTTTTTTGCTCACTTTAGTGTTAGTGGCGATTTGCCTTGCTAGAGAATTCGACATAGATACCGATTGTCCTACGTGGCTTCACCAACGTTAACATGGACAATTTTATTTATTTATTTATTAATTAATTTTTTTTATCTTTTATTTTTTTCCTTTTTTTCTCAATGTTGGCGAGGGTCATTGGCAACCCTCACCGAGAAGGCCTCACCTAGACGAGGCCACCTCACCTCAGCCAATGTGGTTGCAAAGACCCTGGGCGAGACCTTCATGGCGCGAAAGCCCTCACTTGCAGCCAAGGATGGTGTCGACCAAGGCCTTTGCCGCCATACCAATCAAGGGCAAGGCCTTCTTAGTCAGCAAGGGTCACCGATGACCCTCATCGGCACCAAAAAAAAAAAAAAGAATGAAAAGAAAAGAAAAAATCATAAATTCATATTGGAATAGAAAATTAATTAAAAAAATCCACATAGGAAGATTTATTGAAATGACAGTTAAATGATAGATTTTACTTCGATATTGCACTTAAGTAAGCGCAGAAGTCATAACCATCAAATAAGCGTCGCACAAAAATTATAGTATTCTTCCTATTCTTATTTCCAAAAATTTAGGACTTTCGTTGTACTTCTCCGAGCTTATTTGTAGAACTCCCAAGAACTTCTAGCCTGCTTAAGTCCAAAACAACAGTTTCCCAACCCCCTCACCACCACCACCACCATCAGTTAGATTGGAAATGTGAATGTCTCGTCACAACAAATGAGTTGTTACGCTTGAGCTCAACGTTGGTCATAGTTGAGTGATGCACAGAGGACAGAGAGAGTAAGAGATGGTGGAACTAAGGGGGGCGGACCTATAGCAACGAGTCAGGGCGTCTTTGCTGTCGCCGACGATGGGGTTGAAAGCATTAGTAGTCCAATGGTTGTGGTGCGAATTTCCAAGTAGAAAAATCTTATGGGTGTTAACCCAGCCGATATATTTTTTCAAGGCTCGAGAGCTGCCTTTACCCAGGATCAGTTTTATAGACGCAGGAGGTAACCCTGAGAATTCCTCCTTAGTCTCCCCACTTGTGGACTGTTTCGTCCGTTTTAAAGTCGCGTTTTACAGGCAGGGTACTCCTGCAAGATTTGACTTAGCAGTTTTAGGTCTTGCTCAAGACTGACTTTTTTCCACATGTTTACCAAAAAGAAATAAGATTCTCTTTCCTTTTGTTCCAAACAAACATGAAATTTTGTATTGCTTAGTTCTTTCCTTTTCTTTCTCTGTGTTTTACTACTTGTTCACTGAAAAAAAAAAATTAATCAACTTACCATTTAAGTATTTTTAATCATAGAAGTGTACTTTAAATATTGTTTTATTGTGCAAATTACTCCATTAGGGACCATTTATGAGTTTATTATACATAAATCAAATTTATGATGAGGAATCGGAATGTTATAGTATTATAGGCAAATGGTACGATAAATTGTAATTTTCACGATATATAATTAAATTCTAACGATAAAAAATTCATTACAATGGAAATTTAAATTTTTGCGCGACATCATTGCACGACTTGTTGTAGCATTATATGATGTAATGTCACCCCGTGACCTTTGTCTATACTGTGCATGTCCCATCCATTTGATAAAGGTCTACAATAATAATAATGCCAATCATCCATAACTCTTTGTTGAGAGAGAGAGATAGAGTACATGAAAGTCGACCTTTGTTTCATCCTCGCGTGGTACCTGCTTGCAACCACGGCTATAGCTCCGATCGGCTACCACGGAGCAGCAGCCACTCCAAAAGCCGGCGACACCACCTTTTTGCGGTGGTGCCATGACGGCGAGTACCTCATCGCTTACCGACAACCGGAGGTGGAGCTGATGGCGGTGCTGGACCCGGAGCATGCCCTAGGCAGCAGCTTGCTAGTCCTTAGACCCGTCTCCCAATGGTTTGGGATTCGACGCCAGCCCGCCAATTGTGGCCGTATAGGGCCAGGATGCTATACACCGTGCATTCCCGGGAAAATTTTTGGCGCTCACTACAGCCCTTTTAATCATGGTGGACAGAGAGACCATGGACTGTGGAAATGCTGGTTAAATTCTCAATATCATCCGGTGGATCTTTTTTTTCAGAGATATTGTATTGTCATCATCTGATTGCTTTTCGAAATTGGGGTGTAATGCATGTGCAAGAAAGTAGTTGTACGTCCCAAAAATACAATTGTGCCACAACTTGAGGCTTTGTAGCTACTTCTTTTCGATGTTATTGTTTGTTTGTTGTGTTGTACGAGATACTCTCTCGAAAAATTATTCGATGAACCTAATATATATACTAAATCACTCGTCTCTCTCTCTATTAGTGGTGACTCTCGTTTAAAAACCATCACAACGCTATTTTCATCTAATATCGAATACTCTAACGTTGTGTGGGTTAAAGGCTTGGGAGAGTGCGTGCCCAATCAAGAGTCTTAAGCTCATCGTCTAGGATGTCTTTTTCCTTCCAGACGGAAAAGGTAGGTTGTGACATTGTCGAATGGACTTGACTACACTTCTTAAAAAAGATTTGGGACTTAACTGGATCGATTAAAAAATTTAGGACTCGATTATATTTCGTAAACAAAATTTAAGCCTTTCAGTACACTTCTACATGCATATTTAGAGAACTTGCAAGAACGTTTTAGGATTCTTCGCTAGTTTGCTTAAGTCCAAAACAATTGTCCCCAGCAAGCAAATGGCTTCAGGCCATCTCCGCTAATGCATGAGATTCGCGAACGGATATGGCTTTTGAGTGCTATTGTTTTCAGCTCACGCATAGCAAAAGCAACTTTTTGCAATTGGCTGGAGCAGACATGATTCATCAATCATGAAAGCCAAGTCCCAACTCCCAAAGGTGTCGGTCGACTGGAGCAGCGCTTCTATTTTTTTTTTTTTTTGTCTTTTCTATTTCTAACTTTGACTTTCAGACTTTTGCTCTGCTTTCTTGCAGGGCGTGGGAGTCGAAACCCACTCCTGAAATTAAATCGTCCCCACCCCAACCTCCTGAGAATGTGGGGATTCGAACCTCCCATTTCCCCATTTCATGTTGGAAAAGTGGTCACTGGGGCAAACCTCAGTGGTTAGCGCTTCCATTTGAATATATTAGATTATATACCGTGTTCCAGATCGCATAAGCTTGGAGTGATCCTAGGACTCAGGAATGTTGTCATGTGGGTGGAGTCTTATTTAATGTACACGGATGAGATGCTTTGCGGGAAGAGGGAGGGAGAGGGAGCAGACCTGTCGCAATCAGTCGGGGCGCCTTTGTTGTCGCCGACGATGGGGTTGTTGGCGTGAGTAGTCCTACAGTTGTGGTGAGAACTTCCCCGCACATAAATTTTCCAATGTCATTTGTAAAAAAAAACCGACCAAAAAAAAAAATTTGTAAAAAAAAAAAAAAAAAAAAAATCTCTTTCCTTTTGTTCCCAAATAAACATAAGATTTTGTATCACTTAGTTTTTCCCCTATTTTTTTCCTACTTTGTTTGTTACTTGCTAAATCTAAAACTGAAAACACTTTTTGATTTTCAACTTACCTTTTAAGCATTTCAAAGCATAGAAAAATTCATTTTATATATGAAAAAAAAGAATATGAATTGATAGAAAATTTTTATTCTTTTTTTCCAAATTAATCCATTAACGTACTAGTTATGAGCTTATTATACGAAAATCAAATTTATGATGAGAAATTGGAATTCTACGATATTATTGGCGGATGGTACGATGAAACATAATTTTTCATGATGCATCATTAAATTATGACTAAAATTTTCATATAAAAGAAAGATAATTACATCTAATAAATTGTTAAGCGGAAAAAAAAATTGTTACGGGGGAAATTTAAATTTTAGCGCAACATCACACGGGATGTTGGAGTATCATGCAATATAATCTCATCTCTGTCACCCATGGCCTTTGTCTGTACGTCCCTCCTATTGCGTCCTATAAATAAAGATTGACAGTAACCAGAGAGCCAGTCATCCATAACTCTTCATTGAGAGAGAGGGTACATGGAATTCAATAATGTCGCTATGACTCGTTTCTTCCTCGCGTGGTGCCTGCTCGTGACCACGGCGACAGCTCTGACCGGCCATCACGGAGTAAGAGCCACTCTGGAAGCTGGCAACTCCACCAATCCGCAGGGGTGCCGCGGAGGCGAGTGCCTCATCGCCTACCAGCAAACAGAGGTGGAGCTGATGGCGGCGCTGGACCCGGAGCATGATGCCTTGGCCAGCATGCTGGCCGTCGGACATGGAGACGCCGTCAATGAGGCCAGGAATCCGAACAACGCCGGTTGTGGCCGTCTCAAACCGCGCTACACGCCCTGCCCTACCCAAGAAAACCCCCATCCTCCCAGGGACGTTTATTACCGTGCTCGGCCGTAGACCGTAAGGCCATGGATTGTGGAAGAGCTCGTTAATTCTCAATATCGATTTGGTCGATTTTCTATTGCGAGACATTGTCATCATGTGATTGCTTTTGGAAATTAGGGTCAAATGCATGTGCAGAAAGCACTGTTAAGGTGGTTGACTCGGAAATTGTCTTGCAGGGGGGAGAAGAGAGCTGTCGACGACGGAAAAGCGTCATCATTTCAGAATTTTGCCAAGTGTTGGAGGATTAGGAGAGTGCCGATTTTAGCCGGAGCATATCGCGCATTATGCGCAGTGAATGTTTCACGAAAAACACGCCTAATATCTCGGAGGATGTGCAGCAGCAACCGTGTTTAGTAGAGTATAACTATTTATTTGTAAATAATTGTAGTGGGAGCCCCATTGTGTCTTGTTGAAGGGATTGCACAAGTATTAATAAAACCTCTCTTGATTTTCCTTCGGTTACTCCTGTTCTGCACTTTACATTCTACTATTCGCATTTTAGTTTCATTTAGTTAATTAAAAACCACACATTTTCCTGTCCATGATCAGCACAGAAGAGAAAAAGAAAATCACAGTATATTTCTGGTGACAGATTTTTCGCTTTCTTGGCGGAACACACTGACAAACTCACCTATCCCCCCCTCCAATCCAAAAAAAAAAAACAAACATTGAATCTAGTGAATGCAATATATATGCCAAACTAAATTTGGACCGTCAAATTTTATGAAATTCACGTGGGTCTCTCTCTCGCTTCCCCCCTCCCCAAAAAAAAAAAAAAAAAAAAATCATCTAATCTAGTGAATGCAATATGTATGCCAAACTAAATTTGGACTGTCAAATTTTATGAAATTCACGTGATCTCTTTCTCTTGTTGTGGTCATAGCTCAACGTATAAGAGAGTTTTCACTAATGAGGACTACATTAATTTAAATTGATTCTTACCGTTTTACAGGATCGATTTAATAATGTGATAAATAAAGATTCTTAATTAGTCTAATATACGGTTGGCTAATATGGGCTGAGTAAAGCTTGGTTTGTGATGAGTGGACTTGTGGCTTAAAATTCTATAAATAGTGCTCAAATCTCTCTTTTAACTCTAATGCATAAATATCCTCACATAAGAGTAGTTACCAAAATGTATGTGAGGATACCAAAAGACTTGAGGATGAGAATCTCCGATTGTAAGGTTGTAGTCTAACCCAACCATAGTTGCAGTTTTGCAGTTCCTATAGGGGTGTCAATAACTGAACCGAACCGAAAAATTCGATTTTTTCGGTTTGGTTCGGTTTTTATCGGTTAACCGAATTGAACCGAACCAACAAATAAAAGTGGAGAAATATGAGTTTAACAGAAAAAAAAAACCGAAAACCAAAGGTTAAAAACTGAAAACTGGAAAACCGAAAAACCGAACCGAAATTTCGGTTCGGTTCGTATTCGATTCGGTTCGATTCGGTTTGGTTTTTCAAAAAAACGAACTGAACCGAACCATTGACACCCCTACCTAACATCCTTATAAATTCAGCAGTCTACAGTTAGCAAAAGCAGTGTTATCAAACCCAATTTGGAACTTTCATCAATAGCAAGGGTAATTTCGGTTTAAGTATGTCATAATGTGTAAGTGTGGGATATAAATATGAGGACGTGAGGGGAAATGACATCAATAGCTAACTACCCCTCGCCCTCCATCATCTCTATCGTTTAAGAAAAACTCAAAATTCAAAAATATTTTTTTTAAAATCGATCACTTGCATAGTTTTAAAAAATGAATAAATAAAAAATATTTTCATCACCCGCAAAAATAGTTAAGTACAAGTTGTTGCCGATAAAGAAAATATTTTTCGTTGACTAATTAACCAATCGTTTTTCGAAAAATGTTTCTCAAATCTCGATTTTTTCGTGAAACAAACATACCATAAAAGATATATGAATATAAATATATTAATCACAAAAGGTATTTGTTGTGACAAAAGGCAATAATGCACATTTCAAATTTATGTATATAGGAAAATTGTACGTTGCACCTTAAATCCTAAATCTTTACCAGAATATGCAGACAAGTCCTAAAATTTTCAATTAATTCAGTTATGTCCTAAAACTTTATTGAAAAAGGCAATTAAGCCCCAAGACTTTCTGTTGAAATTGTAATTTAAGGATGTCACGTAATCAATTTTAGGTATTCTTAATGGAATAAACATTTTTTATATTGCCCCTTTTAAAATAGATTTAGGACTTAACTAGACCAATTAAAAGGTCAAAGACCTGATTGCATTTCATACACAAAGTGTAGGATTTCTAATGCACTTCTCCATACTTAATTTGAAAACTTAAAAGTGATTAGATCATAACAAAGTTCCATTTCCATTAAAACGTAAAGGTGATTAGATCGTAATAAAGTTCCATTTCCATGTGAAGAACTCCCAGTAACTTCTTAGATTCGTGCCTAGTCTACTTTAAAATTTAAAGCAACCGTGGCCCACACACTTGGCTCTCAGGCCGTCTCATTCTCCGCTAATACGCAGGATTCAAAAGCGGACACGACTTTCTGAGTGCTCTCTCATTTTCAAGCTCAGGCGAAGCAAAAGAACTCCTTGCAATTGGTTGAGGCAGACTCGATTCATTAACATGAAAGCTAAAGTCCCTACCCCAAAGGTGTCGGTAGATCATATATCGTGTTCCAAATTGCATTGACTCAGAGTGATTTTAGAGCTATGGGTTGTCGCCAGGTGGAGCTGGTGTACATGGATGAGATATTTTGCGTGGATCGGTGACGATTATTTAGATTGGAGATGCAAATGTCTCGTTATGACAAATGAGCTCCAAATGTATTGGGCTCAAGCTCAACGTTAGTCATGGCAAAGCGAAATGGGCGAGGGAGGGAGAGGGGATGGACTTGCAGAAATGAGTCGGGGCGTCTTTGTCGTTGCCACTGCCGATCGGGTTGGAGGCATTAGTAGTCCGATAGAATTTTTTTTTTTCCATTTAAATATTAAGCATTTTAAAGCATAGAAGTTTTATTATTTTTTTAAATCAATGCATTAATGTACCATTTGTGAATTTATCATACGAAAATCAAATTTATGAGCAAGATGAATCATAAATTTCATGATATATGATTAAATTATGACAATTTTTTTTTTTTTTTGCTTAAAGGAAAGATAATTACATTGAAATAATTTGTTGACCAAAAAAAAAAAAATTGTTACAAAGGAAATTTAGATTTGTGGGCGACATGGCACGGCCTACTGTTGTATCATATGATGTAATGTCAACCCTTGACCTTGGTATGCACATCTCTGCTCCTATTACCATACAGGTCCGGTCCATTTCATAAAGATCTACAATAACCGGAGAGCTAAATCTTCGTGCAGAGAGAGAGAGAGAGAGAGAGAGAGAGAGAGAGAATCGGGATTGTTTGTTTCTTCCTCACGTGGTGCCTGCTCGCAACCACTGCGATAGCTTTGACCGGCTATCACAAAGCGAGAGCCGCTCGGTGATGCCACCATTGTGCCTCATCGCCTCCTAGCAATCGAAGGTGGAGCTGATGGTGGTACTGGACCCGGAGCATGCCCTGGGCAGCATGCTGGCCTTCGTCAAGCCCAGAGTCACGAGACAGGCCTAGATACCAAACCTCGCCCGGTTATGGCCGTCCCCGTGCCAAGCAAATGCTACATGCCTCGCCTTCAAGCAAAAGAATTCTAGGACTCGCTTCAACCTTATCCCTGTAGTCCGCTGTAAACCGCAAGACCATGGATTGTGCAAAAGCTAGTTAATTCTCAATATCGATTTGATGGATTTTCTATTAAGAAATATTGTCATCATGTGAGTACTTTCGGGAAAATGGGGTCTAATGCATGTGCATAAAGCGCTGCCTTTTGCTAAAGCAGTTCTACCTCCTAAAATCCGATTTTTTTAGCAATTTGAGTTCCAAAACTTGATCCTTTCCATGATGGTTGATTGACAGGAGACGTCTATTCATTTTGTTGCACGAGATATTCTCTCCTTTCGCTCTCAAATAATGTAGGCATCAGCACTCTGTTTATAATGATGTTTCACCGGTTTTGATCCCCGTGAAAATCTTTCACCAAATGCTGCATTTTGATTTTATTATAGGAGACTCGGGTTCCATGTTGAGCTTGGATAGAGAATATCAAATGCAATGGAAATTTTTTCTCAACTTGTATGTACAACCCTTGACAATCGATGCTTAGATGACTCAAAGACTAGCCATTGCCGAGCACAAATCACACCAGAATCAAATCAATGATGTGTTTTGGACACTAGTAACTGGATATTCTAACCTTCGAGCTCAAACTATATTGAAATGCAATCTACGACATAGCTTGCTTTAGGCGTGAAAATGGAATCTAATCAATAGCAACACTCTTGGATAGATAACACAACACCAGAACTTAATTAACAACGCTAAGCTTGTGGTACAATTTCAAATTTAATTGACGATGCTAGACTAGATAGAGATACACGCTGTAATTTAATCAATGATGGGAATCTTGAAAACTACAGCTAAAGTGCAATAAAGTAAAGATAATTGATGTACTTTTCAGGGGGCTTTTCAATGGAAAGGTTGCGATATTTATAGGGTGGACTGATGTTCCTCAGTCGGTTGCTCTTCCTTCCTTGGGCACTACTCTTCACATGCCCCCTATTTTCCATTTCTTTTTGACAAGCCTATCCTTTAATAATTGCTTCTTAATCTGTTGACGATGCTTGTGCGGCTTGCTCATCAAGCAAATAACCGCTCCCTATTTTTATGCACATTTATCGCAACAGTTATTCTTGCTTGAGTTCTAATGCTAATTTCACTTTATCTTCAAATCCGATGTACTATACTCATAGTCCGGCACGTGGCAATCAATTACCTAGCCATCGACTTTAGAGTTGGCTTTTATAATTCCATCGAGACTCGACTTAAGTAGCCTCCACGAAAGCTGTTTATCTTTATTTTCGTGAACCAAGACGGGGCATTTCACTTAGTACTCCCTCTTGACTAGTACATGGTTCCAGAGGTAAATTTGGGTGCCAACATATACCCCTTTTTAAAATAAATAAATTCAATTGATTTCTTTTAAAGAAATACCTCATTTCCATGCAGCCTTCTAAGGTGATCATGCCTTTCTGTCTTCTGACATATTTCCCTGATATGGATTTTCATTCCCTGTATTATCTTAACACATCTCCTCTAGTTTCTGAGTAACTATTTCCCTTTTCTTCCCTGAGGCGTCGTCTTTTACTAGTATCTTTTCAAGGATCCCATTACTGTATTTTGTCTTCTTACCCTATTTCTAGATTCTCCGAATGATTCTCTTTCATCTCTACTTCATCATCCACCATGGCACCCAAGAAAGCAAGCAACTTTGACCCATCAAATTATCACAACAATTTGGTTGCTCTCCAAATGAGGAACATGCCAAAGAGTGTCCTAGCCTTATGGAAGGCATTTTTGGATGCTTCCTCTTGGGTCCTAGCCTTATTGACCACAACAAGGTCCCACCTCTAATCAAGGCATGCTTTCCTTCCGAGCACAAGACCTTGGCCTTTCAACATCGTTCCTTCCGAGACATTTGGCCTTCGGCTTCTTCTAAATTTCAAGGGCTTCCCTCGTTCGAAGTGGATTTTCATAAATGGTATCTTCGGCTAAAAGATGATAAACCAACACAACTCCTTTAGATAGGTGTTGGAATCGAGAAGACACTTGCAATTAGCATGTCTTCTTATGACATAAATTGGGGATTGATTGCGTCCGTAGTAAGCTTATGGTTCCCCTCCACTAATTGTTTCTTTTTTCCTTTGGGGACCTATGACTATCAATCACTCTACTAGATATGCACACTATAATAGGTTTTTTTTAGCTGATTGGCTATTCTTTTGAAGTGTTGCTTGTGGTCGATTTTTCTTTTATAGGCTCAGATGGAGTTCTTGCTTATAGTAAGTTCCTTGAGCGGCATGGTAGGGCAACTTGTCCCATCGACGAGAAGGAACGTATAACTTTTCTATTATACTGGCTATCAAGATATGTGTTCTACTATCCCTCACTTAAGATTAATAAGGATTATCTCCAATCGGTTGCAAACCTTGCATAGGGTAAACGCATTACCCTTGCTTTAGTAGCTTTAGCTTCTCTGTATAGAGGATTTGCCCATGCTTCACTAGTAATGAAGGCTGAAATGAGTGGTACCATCTCTGGTCCTTTCTGAATTTTACAAGCATGGTTGGCTCTTTATCTGGAATTTCTTTTTGGTCTAGGCTCTCATAATCTCAGCAATTACCCCCTATTAAGCGCAGCATCTGGAAGGCCTCACTTAGGCTATCGACTCTTAGATCGCCTATCTAAGAAGGCTCCTTCAGGCACTTCTTATTTCCTTCATTATTTTAAAGCCAGTTGTTTGCGCCCTGGCCGCCTTCGCTGGTCCCCGAGCTGTCGTCGCCTCCATTTAGTACCGCCTTGCCGTTCTTGCGCCAGCTAAGCCCCTCAGCTCCCTTTGGTCCAGCTTCTTCAGCAAGCTCAGAACCGAAGTTCCAGCTTAGAGCTGAAGCTTCGTGGGTCTTTTTCAGGCCCTTCCAAGCCTCCTCGGGTGTCGTCGTAGGCCCAAGTCTTGTTCGCCTCCGCGTCGCTGTTACCATGAACTCATCAGCTTGTTAAAATGGTGAATTTACTCTCTAAACCTTGCTTAGGGGGTTAATTATGTTTATGAGAGGTTTAGATTTTTTTTTGGTCGAAAGGAGAGGTTTAAATTAGTCTAAGTGAGATTAGTGCATTTATTTAGCTTGGTTAGCTAATTAGATTAATTAGATAGGCTAATTAGGTGGTTAGTTAGTTCAATTAGGTAGTTTAATTAGATTAGATGTAGCTAGGTTGGTTAGAGTAATTTAATTAGTTCAATTAGGTGGTTAGGTTAGTGTATATAGTTTAATTAGTGATTTATTTAATCATTTTATTTATTTATTTACATTATTTTGTGATTTATTTAATTATTTAATATTTTCCAAAAATTATACCAGATAGTCGATCATCGAATTTCGTGCTGATCATTGTGGTGTGGTTGGTTTGTGCAACTGAGTGTTAAATTGTACAATTGAATGCCGATTGATGAATTTTGATTTATTATTTAAAAAATATGAAAATTTGGTATTTAATTAGAAAAATACTGGGTGTAGGGTTTTAAAAGAAAGGGTATTGCATTTTATGGTTCGATATTATCGTGTATCCACGCACATCTATTTTACCCAGTGTTTTTAATATGAAAAATATGCTAAGTTTATTATTTTAATTGAGGCATTTGAGTGCAAAGCACAATGTCCTTGGCCGGGATTAGATGTGCGAGTGAACGTTATGAGAACCCATCGCAAGCGTTTACGCCAGGCAATGCTCCTATATGGAATGCCCTTGTCAACGGATGTCGGTCACAGTAGAGGTTAGACCGATGCTCATTTGGGAATGCCGTCTAGAGGTAGACATTGCCATGCTCGATGGGGCGAGATGTGGCATCCCAAAAATTCAAGACAAGCTCTAAGGTGTATTAAATCCCGTAATTAGGTAATGAAATTACCTATGGTTTATATTTTAGTCATTAGTTTTCTCTTAAGGCTAAGTGATATATGCTTGTGTTCATGAATTTTTGAAATTTGAACTATAGGGTAAATTAATGAGAATAATCTATTCTTGGCTATGCACCTCATAGATTAAATTCCTATAAATAAAATGTTACAAGATTTTGGCCATGTGGAATTTAAAACTTAAAATCTATAAAAGAAAGAATAAAAGGTGAAATTTGATTTTTTTTTATTTAGGTTTGGGCCTTAGGCCCAAGGGTGGATTTTGATGGGCCAAGATGGCCGGCCCATTGAAGCCCACGAAGGGGCTGTCGTCGGCCACAAAGGAGGCCGGCCCAAGTGAGGCCCAAGAGGAGTGGCCGGCCCATTGCATGGGCTTTGCCAAGTGGCAAGGAGAGGTCTTCATGCATTGGCTATCAAGGGTGGCAAATGATGATGGCAAATGATGAAGATTTGGGGGAATAAAAGGGAAGGAGAGAGAGAGTGGCCGGTTGGTTTCCATCCAAGCCAAAGAGAGAGAGAGAGAATCGCGAGAGAGAGGGAGTGGCAAGAGAGAAGAGGAACCGAGGAGGAGGAGGAGTCGCCCGTCGCCGCCCGCACGCCGTCCGTCCGTCGCCGGTGTGCCGTCCCTTTTGCTGTCATTCGTTCGGTCTTAGAGGCAAGTTGGGACTGATTTCCACTCTTGCATGTGTGCCTTGCATGTGTGATTTGTTGGTGGTAGGTTTCGGATGCTAGGGTGGACAAAACCGAAGCTAGAATGTGACTTGTTCTTGACTATGTTTGCTGTTTTCGTATGAACCGCCTGAACCAGAATCTTGTGAGAGCTTGCATGCATGTTTCGAGTTGGATTTTGACTTTTATTCCTTCATGAAAGTTGTAGCAAACATCTTAAACTACAACATACTAACATTTGGGACAAAATGGTGGATATTTAAGGGGTCAAACCCTCATCCTACGAAGACACTAGATCTGGAACGATTTTGCTGACCTTTTGGTAGATCTGTGGTTGCATGTCGATTTTTATCAAGAATCTCTCTTCGAATTCTTCATGAAACTTGTAGAGAACATCTTAAAGACTAACATACTCAAATTTGAAGTAAAATGAACAAGTTTAGCCTAGTGAATCGACTTACTCTTGAAGACGGTAAATCTGGAGACGCGGTACTGGACACCCGAGACTTCATGGACCCATATGGTGACTGTTCTTTGGAAATTTGACTTAGATCCCTTAATGAAAGTTGTAGGGGACCTCTTGAAGTAAAATTTATTCAAATTTCAGAGGAAACGAATAAGAATAAGTGGGTAAAAACTCGGTATATCGGAGATGACTACACTGGACGTTTCGGTGTGAGAACCAGAAGCTTCGGACGACTATAGGAAATTATATAAAACGAATCTGGCCTAGAAGTATTCATGAAAAATATACTTTAGTTTCTTAAATATAACCTGGTAAAATTTCATAATTTTCAGAGGTTGTTCGGGTATTTTAATCGAATTATTTCAAAAACTGCACATTCTGTTTCTATCCGAAATTGCATGCTGTATTTGTGTGAATTATATCTTTTGTGTGGAACTCTATTGGCCATGTTTTTTTCATGAAATCATTATCTTATTGTCTTGTCTATCACGTGCCTTGATTTCATAATTTTTGAGAATCATATGGATATTTAAGTTAAATATTTTCTAAAATGGTACAAGCTGGAATTTAATAAACTTCAAAAAAGGCATGATAAATGGACTATTCTAAATTGTACGAATTCCATGAATTTTATTGTTATGAATGATTGTGTCTTGCTGCATGTATAATGATGACTGGAGATGCATGTATGAATCAAAGGATGGAAGTGATTTTGTTTGCCATTACATCATGTGCCATGCTGAGTTGAAATCTAAATTGGTGAACATGAACAATGATAAATGAGGAAACTGTTTGAGGCGGTTGATAATGCCTTGGGAGTATCAGGATGTCCGGGATGGGGGGGGGGGGTGCCGGATGCTCGGAATGTATAGAGATACATGGCCGGATGGCCTCGGGAGTTTCGAGATGCCCGGAATGGTTGGGTGTCGGAAGCCTCGGAGGTCTTTGCTCGAGGGGATGCCTCGTGATGCCAGTTGGGATGTGGGATGCCCGGAATGTGGGGGTGCCGGATACCCGGTGGCCTTAAATGGCTGAATGCCAGAGGTTTTTCTCGCGATGCCAGGATGGGGTGCGAGTGTAAAGTATGGGATGAAATTGATGATCCCGAGAAAGAGTGATGTGGTGATCGAATTGAAAGTTAAAAGTGGAAATTGAATCATGCATATATGGTATAATATGATGATGATCACCTATGGCATGATGATTTGCATATATGATATGATGATGATCACCTATGGCATGATGACTTGGATGTATGATATGATGATGATCACCTATGGCATGATGACTTGGATGTATGATATGATGATGATCACCTATGGCATGATGACTTGGATGTATGATATGATGATGATCACCTATGGCATGCTGACTTGGATGTATGATATGATGATGATCACCTATGGCATGATGGCATGCATATATGTTATGATGATGATCACCTATGGCATGATGACATGCATATATGATGTGATGATGATCACCTGTGGCATGATGACATGTATGTGATATGATTGTGATGAGGATGTATGATGGTATATGCATGGCTTCAAGGTAAGTAGACTTGGATGTATGAATGACATGTATTATGTTGCGATTGTATTGTATGATGCATTGAGTGGTTATTGGATCATTTACCTACTGAGTGGTTGTACTTACCCCTTCGGGGACCAACATTTCAGATTAGAAAGATGCCGCTTCCTACCGTCACGTGAGGCACCTTCTATGGCCTCCCCTCGGATGTAGAAGTAGAATGTACGGAGATCGATTGCGTCACCATCCCTGGATTGACTTTTGTGCGAGTGCGAGTGTTGGTTATGTACGATGTGGGCCTGGTTGGGGGCCCAATCATCCAGGAGTTTTTGTCAATTCATGTTCGTCGAGACGGAGTGTTTAGGGGGATGTTGCCGCCACCACCACCCAACGCGCCAGGATGGGTGTGATGGTTGCGTGAGGGGTAGAGAGCTGGTGTTTCTTTTTGGGAGTAGCCACCACTGTTAGATGGAGGACGTCATGTGATTACTTTAGGGGTCGTAGTATCTTTTTGGAATGTGGCCAAGTGTAGCTGAAAATCTTGGCTTTCTTTTGTTGTATCGACCCGCGAAAAATCCATCACGAAAATATGTAAATAAAAGTGGCATGGCTCTATTTTTTCCTATGGTACTTAGTGGTGTGCAATTGTATCATGGTTGTTGGAGGGAGAGATGACGATATTATATTTTGCTTCCGCTAGCGAGTCGCGTTGGGACCGTTTTCAAAAAAAAAAAAAAAACAAACAAATGTGTCTATGATTTACGACGCTTCTTCTAAGAGATGTAGCTAGTGTTCCATTAGGTGTAACGTCAGGTGCCTGTGGCGACCCTAGGTGGCTTGGGGTGTCACACGAGACGATGCCTGGTTACATCGAAAGATCGCCGAATGTAGAGTAGGCCATAATTAATTGGAACGCTTGTCTGAGTGAGATATAACTGCGTCTGATTATGGGAGAAAAATTGTGTGGCATGGAATTGGACCCTTGTGATTGATTGATTTGAAAGTCAGGCGTTCCAATTATTGATTGCATCTACTGCATTTATAAATGTTATATGAGTCGTACTGACGTGCAATGAGGTATTGAGGCGAGATAAGTCTTTTGTGATATGTGATTAGGCTGTCTCTAGGTGTATTTCCTTCCTAATCGGGGTTTAAGGGGTGAACTCGCTGATACATTATCTTATCCTGTCATAGTTTACAATTTTTACAGGTCCCTAGATGGACGTTCGTCCAGTTCGTTTTGGGCAGCCGCGAGCTAGGTAGCACGGACACGGGGACACGGACACGCGACACGACACGACACGACACGTGACATGTTACATTTCAAAAAATAGAGAATTCCGACACGTTCCGACACGTTATATATTAAATAAATATTTTTATTTTTAATTAATTTAATTCAAATTCAGTATTTTTATTTTTAATTAATTTAATTCAAATTCAATATTTTTATTTTTCGAAATTATATTTTAATCTCATTTATTTATTTTTCCATTTAAAAAAATATTCACTAAGGTTCCAACCCCACCCTCTTCTAGTTCTTTCCCTTGTCTATTTCCCCCTCCCCCAAAATTTATTTTTCTTCCCCTCCCCACCATAGTTCGTTTCCCTCCCTCCCTCAACTCCCAAATTTAATTTTTTCCCTCCCGTTCACGACAGACAGGCTGTCCCTGTCTCTTCCCCTCCCCCAATACGCGATGGCCATCAAAAACCCATTCGTCTCTGCCCCTCCCCCAATACACGATGGCCCATAAAAAAACCCTAGCTCTTCACGACCCTTCCTCTTCTCGTTCCTCGCTGCTCGCCGCACAAACCCCTTTCCTCGCTGCTCGCCGCTCGCCACACGACCCCCTTCCTCGCCGCTCGCCGCTCGTCGCTCGCCGCCTCTCGCCGCTCGTCGCCTCTTGCCGCTCGTCGCACGACTGCCTTCCTCACCTCTTCCTCTCGCCTTTGGCCCTTTCTCCCTCGCAGCTGCAACCTCGTCGGATCCGTCGCAACGTCACAATGGCGGCCGTCTCTCGCTGTCGTGGCCTCGTCTCTACTCCCTCGCCGTCACTTCCACCCTCCATCATCTTCCGGACACGCGTGTCGAAACGTGTTGGGCACGCGTTGACCGCGTGTCGGATTTTCGACACGCGTTGATCACGTGTCCGAGTGTGTCGCCGTATCCGACACGCTCCGACACGTGTCGGACACGACACGGTAGCACGGACAACGTGTCCGTGCTACCTAGGCTGCGAGAGTATAGTGAGCGAGTACCGTTTCCTGTCCCCAGGAATTCCTGGACCTGTGAGTTCGTCATGACCACGATCTTGGTCGATAAGGGCCTACCGCAGTTGGTACATCATCGATTCAAGTTGTGGTTTCGTCACAGACCTAATAGAGAATGGGAAGATCCTATGGATGGTTTTGACGAACCCACCGTTGAGGGTGAGGGTGAGGTGGTACTCGACCCTGTCATGCATGCCGACATTATAGCTGATAATGCGGCGAACCGGTGGCCCGAGGTGGAGGAGCCTGCAGTTGAGGAGGTAGCTGATTCGCTTAACATTAACATCCTTGACGGTGTCGTGATAGACTCAGATCCCAAGTAGATAGGGTATGGGGTAGGATTAGCTAGGTAGTCCTTTTTTGAGACCTTGACTTTTGTGTATAACTTTGTAGGCTGACCTAGTTGGTTTATAAGATATGTTTGGTTTGATTTGGTTGTCATGTTTTTCTATCTCATGTTTGTTATTGTTAGGGGATTATTTAATTCGCTTCTGCATGTGCATAATCGATTGGGTCGGCGACGCGTCTTGGGAATGTCGCAATTTTATCAACCACCGAGGGATGTGCATGCTCTCGAGGTTCGGGGCATGACATCCTCGTCCGAAATTGTATCGAGCTAGTTAGTGTTTGGAGTGATAATGTGTAATGAGTTATGGGAAAGTTAGTAGGAAATGCTTTTTTTCTTATGCTGATGCATGTGATTGATAGTTGGTTGGTAGCTTGTTTTGTGTGGGTCGCTCAATTTCTAATTCTGTATGGAATTGGAAAGTAGATTGTCACATCCCAAATCTCAAGCGTGTGCCCATCTCTCTCTGGTCGATAATATTTTGCGACTTTCCAGGATGAGTCGCCGACCTTTTTATTGCACATGCGGAAGCGAATAATAAATCCCTTGACATCAACAGTTTGGGATAGAAAAGTAGGAAACAAATTTACAAACAAAACACACTTTTATATACACACTGAGTCATGTACAATGTCTATGACCAAAAGACTACAAAGACTGACTTTCCAAAAAGAAGCGGTCCTAATTGACTTATACTTCAAATCACCTCTTTTCAGCTCCACGTCCTCTACTTAACGACCTTGAAAATTTAAGTCCATGACAGGGTGAGATATAAATCTCAGCGAGTTCACGCTCTAAACCCCGATTAGGAGGGAAATACGCCTAGAAGTGTCCTAATCACTGCCATCTATAAATTCTCAGCGACTCCATGTCATCAATGCCATCTATAAATTCTATCGATTCAAACATTGCTCACCTAAGCTGAAATAGATATATTCATATATCATTGCTCCCCAAAGCTGATGTCTAAATTTTGCTCACCGAAGCTGCTAAATCACTATAATGCTCGCCGAAGCTGATATCTATAGTGCTCACCAAAACTACTAAAGTTATTATTGCTCACCGAAGTTACTATAAACTTATATTGGCATTAATGCTCCCCAAAACTGTTATAGATCTATATTGCTCACATAAGCTGATTTGGTACTTAAGGACCACTTTCGGTGTCAACACTCGACACCCGGTATTTTCCAATTAAAATGCCAATATTTTACAACCATCACTCAATTTCACAAACATAACAATTAATTGAACAAACTAACCACACTACTGCAATCGGTGCGAAATTCTAACAAACGGTTCTCCCGGTATAATTTTCGGAAAATATTAATTAATTAAATAATTACCAAAATTAATTAAATAAATCAGTTTATATACTAAAAATACCAACCTAGGACAAAATTGCTAAATTAAATAACGATACGGGCTCGGAAAATTCTTGAACCCTTCTAGGTAAATAATACAATTTATCTAGGCTTCACTTAATCTAATTTAACCACCTAACATGCATAATTGCATAATTAAATCACTAATTTAATCTAACTAATCACCTAATTCCTAATTAAATTAACTAAACACCCATTAAACATAATTAGCCTACTAAGAAGAGTTTAGTGCATAAACTCATCGGTTTATTGTGGAAATTGATTCACCGTGACGACGGCGCGACGGCGGCCAAACTCGTGCTCGCGACAACACCAACGGGCTTGGACCGGGCCTAAAACTGCCCCAACAAATCTCAGCTCAATTTGAGATTTGTTTTTGATTTGGGCTGGGCTTCAAATGGGCTGCTGAATTCTTGGGCTGGTTTTCGCTGAACTCGACGGGCTGAAGAAAGGACCGAATTGGGCTGCTCAAGAAAAACGTGGGCTGATGCTGAAGACTTGGGCCGATCGAAGAAGTAGCAAAGGCTGCTGTTGGGCCATGAGAATTTGCGTGGGCTGCTGCTGCTCGTGTGGGCTGAAGATTGCTGGATTGGGCTTGGGATGAATTCACGGGCTGGCTTCGAATGGGCTTGCTGGAATGGAAGTTAAGCTGAGCTTGATGGAGATGGGCTCACGAAATTTGCTGGATGGAGCTGCACGAAGAGGAAGCAGCTTCGGCCGTGGAGATGGTTTCGCTGGGGACGTGGCCGCTTCGGTTCGGTGAGATGAAGTCAACTTGAGGACTTCGTTGATCTTCGATGGGGCATCGAAAGGGGTAGGTGTGCTGGCAGTCTTCGAAGCAGACGGATGAGAGGTGGCTGCTACGGAAGTGGGCTGGTGGTGATTTGCTTCAGTGGGAGGAGCAGTGGCGAGCTAGCAACGGCAGAGGGGGCAGAGAACTTTGGTTGCTGGACAAGTGGAGATCGTGGTCAACGAACTTGTTGGAGCTGACCGAAGAAGCTGGCTTCAAATCAATGGGGAGCAGGGATCCGTTGAAGACGCGCGACAGCAAGGGAGAGATCACGGACGATGGTAGTCTTCGTGAGCGGAGGAAGAAAGCAAATGGGCGAGGGAAATGAAAGCAAGAGCTGAGGTTCGGTGGAGGCGTGGGGAAAATTCATGGATGCGGGGTCAACAAAAGAGAACCCTGCTGGTGGACTTGGACGCGTGCAGGGGCAGCTGGATTTCGTGGCTTCGGTGGGGAAATTTGCTTCGGTCTTCAATGTGCTGGAGGAAGCATGGACTGATGGAGGCCGTGGGCTTGCAGGCGATGCTTTGTGGACTGTCTTTGATGGAGGAACGTGGAGCAGCAAATTCGACAGAGAGAGATGCGAGGAAATTGAGGGAGGCTCGAAACGCGCGGACGTGCAATGAAGAGAAGAAGCAGCCGGTCTTTTGCTGAAGCAGGAGCCGCACGAAGAAGATGGTGGGCAGCTGGCGTTGGCGTGCAAGAGAAGGTTGGGCAAAAGAAAGGGTTTAAAGTCAACACCATTATCCTTTCCATTAAAGGCTTCATCCCCCTCCTATTTCTTTGCAACAAGATTAATCCATACATTATTGAATTAAATGCCAATTTTTTCTGCCCCTTGTCCTAAACAAAATTTCACCACTTTAGGTTTAAATTCCTCGCTCAATTTCCCAAATTGAGGTCCAATTTCGATGAAGAAAAATCTCGAACAATTTTCTGTAAGTCCCCAACACTCAAAGGTTCGGCTTGGAAGTCCAAATTTCCTTTAATTTGGCTTGTCCGAATTTTTGCTATTTTTCCGCAACGTCCGAATCGATTTTCCGTAAAAATCCCGAAATCTCTGAAAAATCTTCGGAGGATGAGTCGACATTCCTAAAATAGATCGTGACACAACAAAACTGTCAATTTATGAAATCGGGTTCAAATTTGCGGTTAATTTTAATCCGGTATGCTTTTGGCGTGACCTAATCTACTAGGTAACTTTTAAGAATTTTTGGTGCAATTGACTCATGATCGATTTATCTCCAGTCACAATGTACATCTTCGACATATTGGCGACGCTCGATTGTTGTGAAAATCTTGAGGCTTTAATTATGTTCACTGGGTACCGAAACGATAGAAATATCGGTTTAGTGCCAATCGACGAGTATTTTGCAATTATGTGGAATCACCCATACTCTGATCACATATCTCAGTCGAATTGACCCATCTCTAATCTCTGATCGATTTTGAAAGTGCCGTAATGACACTTGCATATCAATATGGTCGAAAAATCAATTCTCGGTCGAATTCTCAAGTCCATTGCATTTAGATTCCTTAATTGCTTTCTCAGATAGTCTAGTTATCTCATGAGTGATCAGTTCAGAGAATAACACTATTGGCGCGTCGGTGAAAGGCTCGATTTATTTAATCGAAAACAAAATCTGAAAATTCAGGCTGTCACACAGGTTCTGTAGAGAGTTTGCATGATGAGTGACTAGGAGCAGAGAACTCTTAGGAAGAGGGTAGTAGCCCCTCTTACTTGGGGTAGGACACCGACGAGGATCGGTGGCTAAGGAAGAGCGCGGGCTCAGGCCAGCGCAAGTAAGATAGCGCCGTCGCAGGTTGGTGCTAGTGTAGCAGCCCCTAGCGATCCTAGAATCGATGAGATCGTTCAAGCGCTTAAGACGGCAGTAGATCTAGAATCAAGCTGTTGCCACTACCATCGCCGCTACAGCCGCCACTATTGTTGCCACTAATGCTGCTGTTTTTGCCGCAGCTGTACCTGCTGAAGTCCAACCTAGAGTTGTGGTCGGATAGAGACCGATGCACAAGCTCGTTGAGCAGTTCCTAAAGTTGAACTCACCGAGGTTCATTGGTGCAGGAGATCCCGAGGCTGTAACCTTATGCATCCAAGAGTTGGAGAAGATGTTTGCACTGTTGAGGTGCACCGAGGAAGAGAAGGTTGTCCTTGCAGTCTACCGGCTGTAGGGAAACACAAGTACCTAATGGAGGGCCACCAGAGGCAGAGTATTTCCTGAAGGTGTGGTTCTGGAGTGGAACACCTTCGTTGAAGTGTTTAAAGGCAAGTACTTCTCTGATAGTGCAAGGGAATAGAAGATGGAGGAATTCCAGCGCCTTCGTTAGGGTCCAATGTCTATGGACCAGTACAAGGCCAAGTTTGCAGAGTTGTCTTAGTACGCCCTTAGATTGATAGAAGATCCGGCGGACAGAGCTAGGAGGTTCATGAATGGCCTCAGATCGGAGCTAAAGGATCCATTGGTGTCGTTTAATCTGAAAGATTACAATGACCTGCATGAGCAGCCCTAGTTAATAGAAAGGAACCTGAATGAACCAACCACATCTGGGTCACGGTTCGGGTCGAATAGGGATAATAATAGGTTTGGGAAGAAACCTATGATTGGAGGAATGTACCCTATTCCGCCTAACAGAAAGGGTGGAGTAGGAAAGTGTGGCACCCCGAACCACCTAAGGTCGCCACAGATACTTATCTCTCCACCTAATGCACACTAGTTACATCTCTTAGTAGAAGCATCGCAGTTCATAGGCATTTTTTTTTTAAACGGTCCCAGCGCAACTTATTAGCGGAAGCATAATTGAATATCACCATCTCTCCCTCCAACAATCATGATACAATGCACACCACTAAGCACTATATGAAAAGATAGAGCCGAGCCACTTTTATTTACATATTTTAATGATGAATTTTTGGGTCGGTACAACCAAAAAGAAAAGCCAAGATTTTTAACTACCACTTAGCTACAACCCAAAAGACATCTCGACCCCTATATTCGATCACGTGTCATCCTCCATCTATCAGTGTCGGCTACTCCCAAAAAGAAACATCAACTCTCTACCCCTCACGCGGCCATCACACCCATCCTGGCGTGTCGGGTGGTGGTGGTGGCAACATCCCCCTAAACACTCCATCTCGGCGGACATGAACCGACAGAAACTCCTGAATGACTGGGCCCTCAGCCAGGCCCACATCGTACATGACCAGCACTCGCACTCACACAAATGTCAGATCAGAGATGGTAACGCAGTCGATCTCCGTACACTCTACCTCCACATTAGATGGGAGGCCATAGAAGGTGCCCCGCGTGACAGTAGGTAGCGACATCTTTCTAATATGAAATATTGGTCCCCGAAGGGGTGAGTACAGCCACTCAGCAGGTAAAAGATCCAATAAACTACTCAATGCATCACACAATACAATCATAATATTCATAGCATAGTACATGTCATTCATGCATCCAATCATAACTTACCTTGCGGCCATGCATATGTCATCATACCATATGTACATACATCCTCATGTACTCATCACCATCATGTTATACATATGCCATGCCATAGGTGCACACACAACCATACACTCATCATCATCATATCATACATGTACTATCAATGCCATAGGTGCTCACACAACCATGCACTCATCATCATCATATCATACATGTACCATCATGCCATAGGTGCACACACAACCATGCACTCATCATCATCATATCATACATGTACTATCATGCCATAGGTGCACGCACATCCATGCACTCATCATCATCATATCATATAGCCATGCATATGTCACCACATCATATGTGCATGATTCAATTTCTACTTTTATCTTTCAATTTGATTACCACATCTTTCTTTCCCGGGACCAATAATTGCATCCCACACTTTATCACTCGCACCCCAATCTGGCATCGTGAGAAACCTCTGTCACACACAACCGGGCATCCGACACCCCCACATTATGGGCATCTCGCATCCCAACTGGCATCATGAGGCATTCCCCGGGCACAAACCTCCGAGGCTTCCGGCATCCAACCATTCCGGGCATCTCGAAACTCTCGAAGACATCTGGGCATGTATCACAATACAACCGGGCATCCGGCACCCCCCATCACGGGCATCCTCACACTCCCAGGGCATTATCAACCACCTCCAACAGTTTCCTCATTCATTATAATTCATATTCATCAATTTATGTCTCACAATCAACATGGCACATGGTGTAATGACAACAAAGTCAAATTCAGCATTTGATTCTATATGCAATGCCAAATATCATCACATGCTCACGAAGATTCAATCACCTCAACCAATATAATTAATAGGGCTCATCCAAAACAGAATAATCATAAATTTCAGCATTTGAACTTTGCATAATCCAGCTTGCACAGTTTTAGAAAATATTTCCATTAAATACCCACATGGTCTTTAAAAATTATGAAATTCGAACATGTGATAGTCAAGACATAATGGTAGATATTTCATGAAAGACACTGCACCAAAAGATCCTCATACAATTTGATATAGGTCACGCATCACAGCATTTCTATTCCATCAATACAGCTTGCACAGTTTTTGAAACATTTTTTGGTTAAATAGGCAATTGAACTTCAAAAATTATGAAATTTGAATATGTTGTAGAGAAGACATACAGAAAGATACTTCGTGAAGAATACTTTACCGAAAGAGCTTCATACAAAAAGATATGACCCATGCTTTGAAGCTGACTAAATCCGAACGCGTCAGCTTGCACGGTTTTTGAAATATTTCCGATTAAACACTCTAACAACCTTCAAAAATTATGAAATTTAAATTTGTGGTAGTAAAGACCCTAAAGCATATTTTTCATGAAGACACCAAAGTCATATTTTTCCTAGAAAATTAGTTATGAATGGTCGAAGCTCCTGTTCCTAGTACCGAACATTCCAGGTTTATCCGTCTCCAAAAATCACATTTCACCTACTTATCTTCCATCTTTTCCTCTGAATTTTTGATATGTTTTGCCTCAAGAGGTCTACTACAACTTTCCTTAAGGGATCAAGGTGATATTTTCAACGAAAAGTCACTTTATAGTCCACGAAGTCACTGGAGATCAGTACAACATTTCCAGATCTAACGTCTTCAAAAGAAAAATCGTTTCACTAGGCTGTACTTGTTTGTTTTACCTAAAATTTGAGTATGTTAGCCTTCAAGATGTTCTATACAATTTTTGTGAAGAAGTCGAAGTGAAATTTTCAGTAAAAGTTACATGCAACACACAAAATCACCAAGAGGTCAACAAAACAGCTTCAGATCTAACATTTTCGTAGAGGGAGGGTTTCACCCCTCAAAACTCATCTATTTTGCCTCAAATTTTAGTATGTTATACTTTAAGATGTTGTATACAACTTGTATGAAGAAGCCGAAGCCAACATCCGACTCAAACATCACATGCAAGCCATCACAACATTCTGGGTTAGGCTGTTTACTCGAGAACAGATTTCAACTTCAAAACAACACACTCAAGACTTCGGTTTTTCACACCCTAGACGTCCAAAATTCATCATCATTCAAACACATATGCTAGATACAACATGCAAGAGCAGAATAAGGATCCCAACTTGCCTCCAAACCGAGCAAGCACGAGCACACGACGAACGACCGACGCACGGATGGCTACGAGCGACGGACGAGCGGGCGGGCTTCTTCCTCACACAGCCTTCTCCTCCTCTCTCTCGGTTCCCTCACTCTCTCGACAGCCTTCTCTCTCTCCCTCTCTCAAAACCAGTCACTCCCTCTCTCTCTATTTCCTTTTATTCCATCTTTTGCAATCATTAGGAGCTGCCCAAAATGTCCAAAATTGAAGATGGGCCGGCCCCTCCCCTCTCTCCTTGTGGTCGACGGCAGCCTTTTATGGCTCTAATGGGCCAACCAATTGGCCCATCTTAGGCCTATCCCCCTTGGGCCTAAGACCCCAAACTTAAGTAGCCCATATTTACTTTTAATAATTCAAGTTAATTCCCTCTTTTACAATTTCTAAATTTACAATTTCATATGGCCATAAAACTTGTAACATTAAACTATAGGAATCAAATCTATGAGGTGCATAGCCAAGAACAAAATTCTTCTTATCAAATTATCCTACAATACTAATTTTAATAACCCATGAACACAAGATACATTTCCATCCACATAATACTTGGTTTTAAAAGAAAATCAATAGCTAAAGCATAAACCAAAGGCAATTTCATTACCTAATCATAGTCTTTAATACATCTAGAGGTTGCCTTGAATTTTGGGATGCCGCAGAAAGTCATCACCGAGCTTTAATGGAGTATGTTGTTTCTATGGGAGACAACATGGATTAACCTCGTGCCATTCTAGGCTAGGTGCTTGCTTTGAGTGTGGCCAGCGGGGTCACCAAGCTAAAAATTGTCCATGAAGGCCGATGGAATCTCAGTTGCCGCCGCCGCCACCGATGAGTCAGAACAGAGGTTATGCGCCACAGAACGCACCGCAGGGTGGAATGAACTAGCCTCCAGCTCAGGGGAGGGTGTATGCCGTCACCCAACGACAGGCAGAGGACTCACTTAATGTGGTCACAAGTACAGTTTCACTGAACAACCATGCTGCTTATGCTTTATTTGACTATGGCACTATTCATTCAGTTATAGCTAAACAGTTTGTTAAGTTGGTAGGGTTGAGTCCTGAATTGTTGGGGTCAGTCATTAGTATTTCTACGCCATTAAAGGATAATGTGTTGTCTACAGTAGGCTGTCCTAGTTGCAAGTTAGTCATTGGTGAGTAAGAGGAAATGATAAATTTGATAGTCCTAGCCATGTATGATTTTGATGTGATAATTGGCATGGACTGGCTCACCAAGCAAAGAGCTAAGATGGACTGGTATCGCAAAGGGATTCAGTTTAACCCGTTAGCGGGTGAAATTTTTGAGTTTATTGGGAGTCGAGAAGGACACTCGATTACCTTAATCTCGTCACTTGAGACAACCCGTTTGTTGATGGGGGTTGCCAAGGTTATTTGGTGACTGTTGTAGATAGGACAGTTAAGGAGCCAAGGATTGAGGACATTGCAATGGTACAGGAGTTTCCATATGTGTTTCCAAAGGAATTACCTGGTTTGCCCCCAAAAAGGGAGATAGAGTTCATGATTAAGTTGTCCCCCAGGATGGAGCCAATCTCTAAGGCTCCTTACCATATGGTGTTGTTAGAGTTGAAAGAACTTAAGGTACAGATGCAGGAGTTGTTGGATAATGGATTCATACGTCCCAGTGCATCACCTTGGGGAGCACCAGTTCTGTTCGTGAAAAAGAAAGATGATTCGTTGTGTCTTTGCATCGACTATCGGTAACTCAATTAAGTGACGATCAAGAACAAGTATTCGTTGCCGAGGATAGATGACTTGTTTGACCAGTTGTAGGGAGTGTCGATATTTTCCAAAATCGACATGAGGATAGGGTATCATCAACTAAGGATCAGAATGGAAGATATACTGAAGACGGTGTTTCGTACGCGTTACGGTCACTATGAGTTTACCGTAATGCTGTTTGGTTTGATGAACGTCCCTGCTGCTTTCATGGATCTGTTGAACCGAGTCTTTAAGGAGTATCTGGATCAGTTTGTGATCGTTTTCATTGACGATATCCTGGTGTACTCAAGAAGTCCTGAAGAGCACGAAAGACAGTTGAGGACAGTGCTTCAAACTATGCGAGATCATGGACTGTACGTCAAGTTCAGTAAGTGCGAGTTTTGGTTAACTCATGTAGCTTTCCTAGATCACGTGATTTCAGGTGAAGGAATCTCCGTGGACCTAACCAATTGAAGTAGTTATCAACTGTTCAAGACTAATGATAGTGATAGAGATCAGAAGCTTTTTGGGATTGGCTAGTTACTAAAGATAGTTTGTGGAAGGATTCTCAGCAAAAGCTATGTCGCTAACTCGACTGCCGAAGAAGGAAGAGAAGTTTATGTGGATGAATAAGTGCAAGCGTAGTTTTCAAGAGTTTAAGCAGAATCTAACTATCGCACCTGTGCTAACAATTTCATCTGGTCCTGGAGGATACGAGATCTATAGTGATATGTTGTTTAGAGAATTGTGTTGTGTGTTAATGCAGCATGGTAGAGTTGTTGCATATGTGTCTCGTCAGTTGAGACCTTATGAGTTGAATTACCCGACACATGACTTAGAACTCGCAACGATTATCTTCACTTTGAAAATTTGGAGACATTACTTGTGTGGGGAAAGATTCCAAGTCTTTACATGCGGAGGTTCAGCGACGGTCGCCGAGGTCGGGCGACCCTCAGGCGGTGGTCGCCGGCGTGGGCGACCCTTTGGCCGGCAATTGTCGGCCTCCGATCGACTTCCGTGCGATGGTTTTGGAGAAGATGAACACTATCGGAGACTTGCATTCCGAAGATGTAACTTCCCAAAGTACCTACAAACCTGCTTTGAGTTAAGGGCCCTTAGAGCCATTTGGAGATGCAATTGCATCTTACCAAAGTCGCCAAAAAAATCGAATCAAACGCATTTGCATTTGGCCAAGGGACTTTAGAGTCTCAAAGCCCATTCCCAAAGCCGTACCAAACTGGGCCTTATTTTCCCCAACCCTTGTCAAGCTCCTCTCCAATTGTCGCACGATCCTCTTCTTCTTGATCTATGCTCTCTCTCGGCCGCCTCGCAATCACTTGCCGCCTCGTCTCCGGCCCTTCCTCCTTTGCAACTGTAACCTTGCCTCCAGCCCTCCATTACTAGATCCCAATCGTGGCCTTCTAGGTCGCCTCGGTCTTTACTCTTCCTCTGGCCTTCCTTTGCAGTCGTGGCCTTGTCGTTGCTACACGCTCCATTTTCTTCTTCAATGATTCTCTCTGCCTTCACATTTGTAGAATCGCCCTAGAAATTCACCATGCCTCGGACACCCATGTTGGAAGTTGACCACGTGTCCAAAAATCCGACACGTGTTAGTTGTGTGTCCGAGCATGTCGGACACATCGACATGTGTCAAACATGATGCGGAAGCTCTTGCAACGTGTCTGTGCTTCACAGGCTAAAACAATGCTTTGATTTGACCATCGTAGATCATTTATCGTGCTCCAAATCGCATTGACTCGGAGTGATTTTAGAGCTCTGGGTTGTCGTCAAGTGGAGCTGGTGTACATGGATGAGATGCTTTGTGTGGATTAGCAATGATGAGTTAGATTGGAGATGCAGATGTCTCGTTATGAGAAATGAGCCCCAATTATATTGGGCTCGAGCTCAACATTAGTCATGGTAGAGCGAAGGGTAGTGGACGGGAGAGTAAGAGACGGTGGAACCGAGAGGGGCGAGGGGAGGGAGAGGGGCATGCCTGCGCAGAAACGAGTCGGGCGTCTATATTGTCGGCTGGCGATAGGGTGTGAGTCATTAGTAGTTCGATAATTGTTGTGTGAACTTCTAGGCTCACTAATTTTCTGTTGTCATTTTCAAGGAAAAAATTTTCTCTTTCCTTCGTGCACAAACAAACATGAGATTACCGCTTAGTTTTTTTTCCCCTTTTTGCCCTCTTTTCTTTGTTTCTTGCTAAATCCAATGCGGAATTATTATAATTATTTTTTAATTTTCAACTTAACTATTAAGCATTTTAAAGCATATAAGTTTTAATTCTTTTTTCAAATCAATGACGTACCATTTGCGAATTATCTTGCCCGACTGTGGTCGTCCCGCGCCAGGCAAACGCTACACGCTACCTTCCTGCGAAGAATTCTAGGACTCGTGTCAACCCTTATCCCCGTAGTCCACCGTAAACCGTAAGACCATGGATTGTGGAAAGACTTGTTAATTCTCAATATCAATTTGGTGGATTTTCTATTCAGAGATTGTAGTACTTTAGCTTTAGCTGGTACGTCCATGATGGGGTGCAAACAGAACGCACCGTATCGTCTTGATACGTTACGATGGAAAGTCACTAATGGAGGGGTACGAAGGGAGACGTATAAAAGCCTCCCGAACACAACCGTTGGGTTTGTTGACAGATCATTCGCACCAAATTTCCTCTCCATTTCCATCAAGGCATTCCACTTCATCTTTTCAAGAACAATCGGCATTTACGCCGTGGAAATCGGGTGTTTTCCTTGTGATTGCATCCAGACTAACGTGAGGTAGTGTTGTTCGTGTTTCATTGGCAATTCAACGTTCATTCCGGGGCTATTTGTTGTTTGCGCATTGGAATCAGGTAAGTCGTCTTCCGCCGACTCGAATTCCAACATTGGTATCAGAGCCCAATCGTGATTTCTGCCTTGCTTTTCATTGAGTTTTCACATTTACTATTTGATATTGAGATCAAGAGATAGTATTCTACACTTTGTTTGGATCTCTGATAGTCGGAATTGCCCTATGAAAAACTCAAAATTGAACCGGAGCGAAGAACGGGTTCAGGGTCATGTGCACCCGTGAGGTTTTGGCCATTTTTCGAAATAATTTTTTGATCAAAATTAATTTTTGAATATACTGGGTGAAAGAGCTCGTCGAGACGAGTCCGACGGTGGGTTGAGCGCCGCCGGCGACACGGACGCGCCCACACGCGGCCGGCCCGCTGCGCGTGGGCGCCACGCGCCCAAGAGTCGGCACGGCTAGCGCGTCTACCACACGTGCTGGTCGACGAACCGGCATGTGCGGACGCGCGCCAGCCCGGCGAACCGGTGCGTGATGACGTCACCCAACGGTTGGTAACCGGGGATGACGTCATCGATGACATCGCCCGCGCGACCCGACCCGACCCATTGACCCGACCCGACCCGACGTTGACCAGTCAACGGTCGGACCCGATCAACCGTCCGGCGGTCAAACCGGTCGAACCGGTCACCGGTTGGACCGGTCTGATCGGTCGGACCAGCCGAGCCGTTTGGCTCGCTGGCGCGTGCACCACACGCGCCGCGCACTCGGGCGGCGCATGGGGGCGCGTGCGAGCTCCGATTAGAGCGTGGTTGGTGGCGTTTGGTTCGTATGAGTGTTCTCTACACAGTGGTATAATTATTTTATACTTTTGAAATTTATAAATGTATGAAAATGCTTTGGAAACCCTAAGTACGCATAATTTTTTGGGTTTTAATGCAGCTTATTCATTTGTGGCTAGTATTTTCTTGTGATTTAGGAAATACAATAGCTAGCTTGTGTGCAAATGATGTTATATATGCTGTGTAGAGCTTGGTTTAATGATAAGATGTATATATTTTAATATACTTTCATTTTTCTAGTTGCTAGAAAATTAAAACAATGGTAGGAAATCCATTACATGTTGAATTGCATAGTTGAAGCATGATTGTTGTTTATACGTTGGTTATTATCATGCTATGTTTTTGTGTTAAGGAAAAATGTAGAAATTACATAAGGTCATGTAATTATTTTTCCTAGTGGGAGTTCATAGGTTGGTAGAATTGAAAGAAGTTCTCACCTAGAACTCAAAATTTGTGTAAATTAAACTAATTAATGATAATAGAACAATTGTACATAGAAGTTGATTGGGAACATAGTGAATTTTTGCCTTTGTGTCTTTTGTTGAATTATCATTAATTTAGTTTGTCTTTGCTGTAAATTAAATATGTGTATTACTCTGTATAGTGTGCTAGTATTGATTTTGCATTTATTATGTCAATGTGTTATAGCAATTGATTATGGCATCGGCATCCAAGACCATTGTGGCTGACCTCAATAAGGGCGAGAAGCTGAACGGTGACAATTATGATATTTGGCACCGAAAGGTTCTAATATATCCTTGAGGAGCAAGAGGTTTTGGAAACCCTCAACCATACCATGGATGAACCTGAGCATGGAACTTCAGCTCAACACATGAGAGATCTAGAAGCTTATCAAGCTTGGAAAAAGAAAAATAGCATAGCTCGCATCACGTTGCTGAGCTGTATGCAAGATGATCTCATGTGTGAGTTTGAGAGTTATGACAAAGCTCAAGCTATGTGGGTTGCCTTAAGGATAAGTTTGGGGGGTACATCTGCCACTAAGGAGGAGACTCACCATCAAGTTTGACACATTCCGAAAGCGCCCAAATGTAACAATGAGGCAGCATCTTCGGGAGATGTCAAACATGATCCGTGAGCTGAAGTCGGCGGGTCACTCCTTGCGATCAACAGCAAGTTCAGGCTGTTATAAGGTCTCTTCCTGATAATTGGGAGCATATGAAGATCAATATGACGCATAATGAGAATATTGTCATTTTTGATGATATTGCGCGTCATTTGGAATTAGAGGATGAGCGCCTAGAGGCTGCAAGATCCTCTACCCATGCTTATGTTGCTGAATCGAGTTCGCGCAAGGCTTCGGGCTTCAAGCGCAAGAGGAATCTTCAGTTCAACAACAAAGGGAAGATGACTGATCAGGGACCCAAGAGGGCTAAGACCTTCCGATGCAATAAGCGTGGTGGGAAGAATGACAAGGCCAAAATGGAGTGCCACAATTGTGGCAAGATGGGTCACTTTGCTCGTGAATGCACTGAGCCGAAAAATGTACCCTATTACTCCATTACTTTGAGTAATGCTTTTGTTTCTAGTACTATAATGCTTGCTGAATCTCATCCAATGTGGACTGTAGACTCAGGAGCAACATACCATGTAGCTAGAGACCGAAAAGCATTTGTGGAGTATACCGCCTGGAAGAAGATGGATATATGTTGGGAATAATTCAAGAGTTGAAGTGAAGGGTATCGGCACATGTAAATTAATCTTACGTGGTGGTCGAAACCTGATCCTGCATGATGTCCTTTATGCTCCAGATATTCGACGAAACTTGGTCTATGTAATTGTTCTTTTTAGCTTAGGTTATGTATTGAATTTCCATGGTGATTGTGTTGACATTTTGTATGGAACAGTTTATTATGGTTCAGGTCATATATCGAATGGTTTTATGGTGTTAGACATTGACTATGATCAGTACAATGTTAATGTTGATGGTTGTTTTTCTTTAATTGCGTCTTCTAACAATGTTGAGATTGATGCAAGTACTTGGCATGCTAGATTAGGTCACATTGGATTGCAAAGAATGCAAAGATTAGCTAGAGAAGGCCTTTTAGGGTCACTCACTAATATTAGTCTATCTGTATGTGAACATTGTCTGGTGGGAAAAACAACTAGAAAATCATTCGGTAAAGGGACTAGAGCTGAATTTCCATTGCATCTCATACATTCTGACATTTGTGGTTCTTTGAATATGAGGGCGAGGCATGGAGCCTCATATTTCATCACTTTCATAGATGACTTTACACGTTTCAGTTATGTCTTTCTGATCTCCCATAAGTCAGAAGCATTGGACTGCTTTAGACGATATATAGCGATGGTAGAGAATCAATTGAACAAAACAATAAAGGCATTGAGAACTGATCGTGGACGTGAGTATCTATCAGAGCAATTCAAGGCTCTTTGTGATGAAAAGGGAATTGTACGACAATTAACTATTTATGGTACTCCACAATAATATGGGGTAGCTGAGAGAATGAATAGAACCCTATTGGAAATGGTTAGGTCTATGATGGCGCAAGCAAATCTACCTATCTCCTATTGGGGAGATGCGTTATTGACTGCTGCTTATATACTTAACCGTGTGCCCTCAAAATCGGTCACTTCCACCCCTTATGAATTATGGACTGGTAGGAAACCAGACTTGAGTAGTCTACGTCCATGGGGATGTGCAGCTTATGTTCATGATTCTTCCCATAAACATGGAAAATTAGGTCATAGAGGGAAGAAATGTATCTTTATAAGATATTCCGAACACTCCAAAGGGTACGTGTTCATAGGTGAACAAGCTGATGGAAGTGTGACTGAAATGGAGTCACGAGATGTCACGTTCTTGGAGAACGATTTTCCTAATAGAGGTGAGATTGATAAGGACTTCCAATTATATGAGATGGAAGATCTTGATAACACACCCACTGATGTTGTAGAGGGAAATGAAGATTTACCTCAACACATAAGACCTAGTGGGAGTGTTGCATCGCCTGATGAATTGAATTCAAGATAAATTCAATTGCGTAAAAGTAATCGTTAAAGTATTCCCCATCGTCGTTTTGAGATTGAAGGGGAAGCATTTATGATTGCTCAAAATGACGATGCCGAGCCTAAGACTGTTCAAGAGGCTCTCTTATCCTCTAACAAGGAAGAATGGAGAAAAGCTTTGGAAGATGAGATGGAGTCAATGAGGGCAAACCATGTCTGGGACTTGGTTGATCTACCACCCAATCGTAAGACCATTGGAAATAAATGGGTCTTTAAAGGCGGATGGATCCATTGAAAAGTATAAGGCTCGCCTTGTGGCAAAAGGTTATACTCAACAAGAGGGTATAGACAATGAGGAAACTTTTTTACCAGTTGTAAGGTTTGCCTCAATACGCCTTATTCTAGCTATCGTTGCACATTTGGACCTTGAATTACATCAAATGGATGTAAAGACGGCATTTCTCAATGGAGAATTAGATGAGGAAATCTATATGAAACAACCAATAGGTTTCATAGCAAAAGGTCAAGAACATAAAGTTTGCAAGCTTCATTGCTCAATATATGGCCTTAAGCAATCATCTAGACAGTGGTATCTTCGTTTTCATCGAGCAATAATAAATTTTGGTTTCACGATGATAGAAGAAGATCACTGTGTATATGTCAAGTGGTCCAAAGATAAATTTGTGATTTTATCATTTTATGTGGACGATATTCTGTTGGCTGGAAATGACAAGGTTTTAGTTATCACCATAAAAGAATGGTTGTCCTCCAATTTTGAGATGAAGGACATGGGAGAAGCTGTTTATATATTAAGAGTTAAGATCGAAAGAGATCGATCGAGGAAACTCCTTACTTTATCACAAGAGTCTTATATTATGAAGATTCTTGAGTGTTTCAATATGCAGTATTGTAATCCCATTGATACCCCTGTCATGCAAGGTGAAGGCCTAAAATCTTGAGATGTGTCATAAGACTCCAGAAGAAATTAAAGTGATAGAAACTGTTCCTTACGCTAGTGCGGTCGGAAGTTTGATGTATGCTATGATGTGTACTCGACCCGACATATGTTATGCCGTGGGATTGGTGAGCCGATATCAATCAAATCCTGGTCAAGCACATTGGAAAGCAAAGAAGAGGATCCCGAGATACTTGAAGGGCACCATGGACTATCGACTTTGTTACCAAGGGAATGATTTACGCTTATTGGGTTATTCAGATACCGATTGAGGTGGAGACCTGGATGAGCGTAAATCGACTTCTGGATATGCGTTCTTGCTTAATGGAGGTGCGATTTCTTGGAATAGCAAGAAACAGACATGCACGGCCTTGTCTACGATGGAGGCATAATTTATTGCATGTTCTGCCGGTGCAAAGAAGCGGTATGGCTAAAACGTTTCTTGGAAAATTTAGCCACTGTCACTGAAGTTCCAAGACCGGTGACAGTTTATTGTGATAGTCAAGCAGCCATTGCCTATGTGAAATATCTCAAGTATCATGGAAGGACAAAGCACATTGACATAAAGAATAACTTCATCGGAAATATTATAGCGCGGAAAGAAGTGATCATGTAATACATTTCAACCAATAGAATGGTTGCTACTCCATTTACGAAGGCTATTCCTAGAGACATATTCTTGACCCATAAGATGTCACTAGGATTACGTAGAATGTGATATTTGTTATTGTAGATGATCATTGGTTTATGTATTTGTGGACAGATGTATTGTACTTGTTTGTTTATTAGTGATTTGATGTTTTATCAATAAGTACAAATCCACTATGAGACTAGCACAAACGCACATATTATTGAAAAGTATGTCAGCAGGCAATGATTGGCTCACTCACATGAGCAATCACCTCAAGTGCTGTAGTTAGCACATTGAGATGAGACGTTATATACAAATAAATGCTGAAGAGCAAGTTTGGTACATAAAATATGTCGCCTTGATTGGAGTCAAGATGAGGTCTGTGATTGGTTTATAACAATACCGAACATGATAGTCCCACAATCATGTATGCCTGTAAGATGCCGGATGCGAGTACTTAATTAGGCGCTATAGAAAGCGAGCTGATATAGCACTCGGGCTAAACATGAGTACGTGAGAAGCACGTGACTATGTTTAGGCTAAGATCTGTATGGTGGATATATTTGATGATTGACATATGCTCTTATAGAAAGAGTAATCCACTATAGCATGTAATTCATACTACATGTGCATTGTACGACCGACAAGGAAAGGTGAGTAAAATTATCCCTATTTACTCATCGTGTGAGCCTTTGAGGTAATTTATAATTTACCTCAACTTTGTGCCCTATGTTACTTCGACTATGTTCTTGAAGTGAAAGATCAATGTTGCTACTTTAGCATGTTACGGGCGGTCATGAATAGATATGGCCTATGGGACATGTCTAGGAAAATAGTTGTTCTGAAATTGAGAGAGACATGAGTGCGAAGGAAGACTATTGTTGTTTTACATCTATCGCGTGTATTTACTGGTCGACCAATTATATTGCCCTATATGGTTGCGGATGTAATTGTAAATACATGGTGTTTTGAGAATAGTCAAGTATAGCCTTTAAGGGTGTTGACACCTAAATTTTTGAGTTAATTTTTGCTAAATAAAAAATAAAAAATAAAAAATCATAATCACATGACATATAGTTTAGGAATTTTTTTTTTTTTTTTTTTTTGTTATATTTTGTTAAGATTTTTCATATTTAGGTAATATGCCTTTGGAGATGCATTTTTTGCGCAAAAGGGGAACCTTTTTGATCGGATATGCAAAAAATATTGCGCAGGGTGAAATGATATATTCAATGGAAATTTTACATGAACAAAATTGGCAATGAAATATACCGCAAAGATACATTCTTTTGGGTGTATAAAAGAGTTGCGTACGATGGCCACAAGGGGGGGTTCTTTTCCGTTGGTAAAAAGAGAGAAAAAGGTAAAAAGTGAGTGGAGAGAGGAAAAGGTCAAAAAAAAAGAAAAAAGAAAAAGTAGCCGAAACCCTAATCGGCTACTGTTCATCTTCCCCGAAGAGCAGCCGGCGCCGCTGCTCACCGCCGCCGGCCTCCGTCCGCGAGTGCTGCGCCCGATCCGCCCGAAGCCGCGACGCCGCCCCGCCCGAGCCGCCCCCGACGTTCCGCCGCCGCATCTTCATCCGCGAGCCACGGCGCCCGAGACCCAAAGCATATCGGTCCCGTCGCCCGTAACTCCCAGGATCCGGCGACGATCCGACGTTTTGCTGCCCCGCCGTCGCGATTTGCCGCATCAACCTCGATCCGCCGCACCGGAGTTAATCCACGACGTCGTTGCTCCAGATCGGCCGGATTCGACGTTGCCTCGCCGGAACGCGTCGAAGCCCCCCTCCGCTCGCGAGGCCGCCCGCCGGTCTCGCTGCGCCGCCCGACGCAGCCCCGACGCCGCCTTTGCCTCGCCCGCGTTTGAGGTCTCCCCGCCCGTTCTCGTGCCGCCCGCGACGCTCCTGCTGCCTCGCCGCCCCCGACGCCGTCTCTGCCGTGTTCGGCTCACGCTCGGAGTCCCTCGCCCGCGACACCCGCACCTGCACCCGCGAGTCCCCCACGCCGGTCTCCGCCATTCCTCTTGTTGCCGGAGCTCTTCCGCCACCGGTTTGCCCTCGCCGAAACCCTAGCCGACGAGCTCTCCCTCGCCGAACCCTTCGCCGGAGTCCTTAACCGGTGGTCAAGATTTTCTTTTATTAAAAAAAAAAAAAATCAAATTAGGTAGATTTGCTTTATTTTATTAGGCTGGTTTATTTTATCTTATTTTATTTTTATATCTTGGTTTCTTTGTTTATTTCTCTATGCATAATTGAAAATCTCAATGTATCACCCGATTCGCAACCGCGCCAGGGTTTTTTATTTCATCTATAAGGTTTTAGATGAAATAATTAATTAAGCGGGAATAAAATTGCTGTTTTGATCTTTAAGGCTTAAGATCAAAGTATCGATTTTACTAGCGAAATATTATCCCTTGATCTAAGCGATATGTGATGTCCCTTTTGGGGTAATTTTAAATGGATTTGATCGTTTTTATTTATCTTGAGATATGTTTGAGATAGAATATCAGATGTTTAGGGTTATTTGCATATTTAGGCAAAGCATTCTATTTATCATGAATTTCGGAAATAAAAAAATTGGGTTAGATTAGATGCACGTTAGGATATTACTTGTTTTAGGGTTTGCATATTTAGAATAGGAATTTTAATTTCGAATTTCATAAAAATAAAAAAAAAAAAATTCATATAAATCAATTTAGGTTGCTAGATTTTAATTTAGGTTGCATGCTTAATTACTTGGCAATTATTAATTTCGAAAATTAATAAAAACAGCAAAAAAAATCATCATGCATATGTCATGTAGAATTAGGACATATTTTGCACGTCATTGCATATTAGGATTAAAATTGCACTTAGTTTAATTTTAGATAATAGTTTTTTTAAAATTTATTATAAGTGTAGGTATTTTATCAAATAGATTGCATTTTAGGATTATTAAGGTTAAGATAATATTTTAGTTCAAATTAGGATTTGGCTCAACCTAATTCCTAATATAAACTAATCAGGATCTTAATCTAATTAGGTAATTTTCACATTTCACCTAATTTCGAATTTCATGAAAAATAAAAAATGCCATAGGTTGAATTAGTTTTATTTTCTATGATAGATTGCATTCTTTTAGGAAAAAGAAAGAAAGGAAAGAAAAGGAAAATGTCACATGCACCATCATTAGGATTAGATTCATTGAAATGCATGTCATGTGGTAGTTGTTGCTAGGCCCATTCAACAAGAAGTTACATGTCATTAGAGTTAGGTTATTTAGTTAATATTGCATCGCATATTGCATAATTTTCATTAAATAAGTGAAAACAAAAAAAGAGAATTTGCGTGTTAATTAGAAACCATATCCAAGGTTGTTAATGTGGATTTTGAATTAATATTGCAGATACTTTCGTTGCTACGAGGTAAGTCCTGCATTTTCTATTCGCTTTATTGGGTGTTAAATTGATGGATTGCGCACCCGCGTGATCGCCTCACATGTTAGGGAAATAAATTTAAAATCAATCCAAACTGCTTGCCAAACATTTTTCAAAATAAAAAGAAAGGTACCGAAAGGGCGTTAGAGAATTCTAGCGTAACCAAGTCCCCGTACCCATAGTCTCTGGTTCGTAGGAGTAAAATAATTCTCCCATTATTTTACTTGGGTTTCTAATCGATCCACCAAAAATAGATTAGTGGCGACTCCTAATTGAAAATCAATTGCATGTTAAGAACTTGAACCTAAGTCGCGAATTGGTATGGGCTTGGGAGAGCCCGAGTTAAGTCTAGGCTTAATAATCCATTAGCCAAACCTTAGGTGGTTTAAACCCCGAAAAAATTGGTCGCGACAGCTTGGCGACTCCGCTGGAGACTTGAGCTGAAACTCTTAGTGGACTTAAGCCAATTTTATTTTTGAAAAATGTTTTTGTTTGGCAGCGAGGATCCCAGGTACGTCCCTAACATTTAAGGTGTTAAATATTTTTGCAAATGAGGAGATATAAGGGGAGTAGTCTTTGCTAACCCTTGTCTTGCAGGTTGGAGTTAGGGATGAATGTTTTAAATTCAAGCTATTGAAGTGTTGTTTGATTTAAATTGTTGTGCATGCCCTGCATTTATCACTACACTTTTGCACACACAACCTGCCGCCGGACCTGGGCCGCACTAGGACATTTAGGATGGTATTGAGTTGGATACGACTTCGACCGCGAGGCCGCGTAGTAGAGGTTGCCCAACTCAATCCTGAAAGTTTTTCTTGGTGTTAAGAATGTTTACCACTGCCCGCGAGGCTGCGTCGCATTGGGGTATCATTCTTAACTGAGCCGGAGTTAGGAGGACTTGACTTAGTATGCGAGGCTGCAACTAAGTCATCCCACCCTTTTAACTCCACATTGTTTAGCCTTTCTAGTTAGAAATCGAACCTCACACTTCATGCGCTTGTCTATGTGATTGCCGTCGTTTTACCTTGGTGAAGTAAGTCTTCTATCCTTATACCATGCAATTTATTTTGTAATGTTTTTGGTCGGTCCATGACAATTTAGGTCAATCATTAATTTAACTTCTTTGTCAATTAGAGATGGAATGAGGAAATTGCCATGCAATAAATCATTTGGGAAAATAAAAAAAAACTTTGGAGAATTTGTTTTCAATTCATGTCTAGAAAATTTGATCTTGCTAAGGTATCCACTTTTCTAGCTCTTTTTAGGAAATTCTCTTCTTGTAAGAACTTTTCATAAAAAAAGAAAAAAAGAAAAAAAAGTTGATAGATCATTGTCATGGATTGATTCGCTATTTGCACCTCATACTTATGCATTTTCATCCATTTAAATTAGGTGATAACGGATTCTCCACGCTCGCCTATTATCACGCGATTAAGAGCAAGAATGGCCGACTAAAGCGAGATGCTCGATCGCATGTCCTCCGTGGAAGGCCAACTCCAACAGTTAGCTGCCTCTATGGAGCTTATAACAGCTCAACTTCAATCCCTCCAAGTGAATTCGGCTCCTGCACCTGCTCTCCCTGAGATAGTCGTCCTGAAGCCGGCAAACAAGGCCCTAATAGGTGAGGATGACATGCCAGGGTTGGAAGATGATCCATTCCAGATCAATGTGGAAAATGCTAAGCTTGTCAACATCCCTAAGACGGAGCAGGATGAACGCTTTGCGAAATTGGAAGAAAAGTTGAAACAATTGCAGGAGTCACAAAGTTCACTCCCGTTTGACTTGTCAGTGTACAAGAAAGTCAAGATGCCAAAGAAATTCAAAATGCCGGATTTTGAAAAATACGATGGTACTTCCTGCCCCAAAGCTCATTTGCAGATGTACCACGTGCGCATGGCTCAATATGTTAAGAACGAGCCTCTCATGATCCAATCATTCCATGCAAGTTTGACTGGGTCTGCACTGAATTGGTATGTCATGAAGAACGTAAACCTTCTCGAAACCTGGAACGAGGTAGCGGATGCATTCCTCAAACAGTACAAGTTCAACATGGACATCATGCCTTCCCGGGAAGACTTGGAGAGGATGGAGAAAAAGAAGAGCGAGTCATTCAAAGAGTATGCCGTGAGATGGCGAAATCTAGCAGCTCAAATCACCCCGAGCCTACCGACAAGGAGTTGATGAAGTTGTTTATCAAAATTCTCCCATCCGAGTTTCGTATACGGATGGCCAGCACGTACGTTGAAAACTTCAATCAGCTTATTCCTGTGGGGGAACAAATCGAGATGGGGATAAGGGAAGGCTGGTTTACTGAGCCATCGAGTAGAAGATTCTTTGCCAAGAAGGATAAAGAGCCTGCTGAAGATGTGAATATGACTTATAGCCAAGAAAGTACCAATCGTGCCCCAACTATCCAGATGAATCAAAGGCAACAAGCTGCCCAAGCAAGAAGACAGTTCACCCCTCTCCCTGGATCTCCATCCCAAGTGTTGGCAATCCTAAGAAAGAAAGGTTTGCTTACTAATGAGCCGAAGCGTCCTAATCGTGAAAGCATCCGAGGCTACGACCCGATGAAGAAGTGTGATTACCATAGCGGCGAATTGGGGCATTCAACTGATGAATGTTTTACTCTAAAGCATAAGATCCAAGACCTCCTGGACACGAAGGCCTTCTCATTTCAAATTGCTCGGCCGAACGTCCGTAAGAATCCACTACCGAGCATGAGGGTACGGTCAATGCTATTCGGATCCGACGTTGAAGTCGAATCGAGTTACCACTCATTGGAGTTGGCGTCCACCATACATGCACCTCGAGACTCACCACCCACTCCTGAAGTTTCAAATGTTGCCCTTATGATGGGAAGGGTGACGATTGGGAATGGTTTTGTTCCTAGTAGTGGCCTTGAAAGAAATGGTCAGGGCATTCGAAATCCCAATGAAGCCCCTCAGAGGTCTCGTGTTGCTAGATTAGGGTACCATGGAAGAGGTGGGGAAAGTTCTAGAGGACGAAGACATGAAAGGCGGAACCCGTCACCTGACCACGAGCGAGGAAGGCAAAACCCATCACCCTCGAACATTCGTGGGACATTCCCTAGCCCCCCGGTAATGATGCAGGATGAAGCAGAAATAATAGACACCCTAGGGCAGCCAAGCGGAAAATTCGACTATCTGGTGAAGTATACGGCTCCTCCTAGTTTCTACATTGATCCCCGCAAAGCATTGTCCCGGATGGATGGGGTGGCATGGATGATCCAACACCTTCGGAAACAGAGAACCCTGATGATGCATTGGAAGGGATCACTAGTCTCTTCGATGACGTCTTCATAGGGACCATTGACGAAGGACCTCCGGAGAAGATGGGCTCTAGCCCACAAGAGTAACTCGTTTACTGCTTTCCCACATTCCCCTGCGCGGGAATTTTTATCACTTTCTAGGGCTTGTTTTTTATTTCTTTTTCTTCGCTTTCTTTTTAGGGCTTGAAAATCGCATTTCTATTCAATAAATGTAATTGATTGATTAATATCAATAAAATTGCAAGTTTTATTTTGAGGGCATGATGAGGTATACCAAACCAGCCCGATGATGATATCCACCAACAATAAAAAGAAAAATTCTGAGGCCTGGACTTCATCATGCTTTCTCGTGTCAAAATGCTTAAAAAAAAATACTCTTCCAATTGCTTTTAAAAAAAAATTCTTCAAAAAAAATCCTTGAAAAAAAAATGATTTACCCCGTTTGTCTATTTGACCAATCTACATTCTGTTTCAGAGACAATCTTATAGCATGCAAAGGTATGAAGAGGATCCAATCCAATTCCATATTCTGGGGGCAAGTTTGTTCCAAACTGCAGCCACCCATATGTGGTGAAGAAGGTACTTCCTGGAAGTGCTTTGATCTTGGCGGAAATGGACGGTCGTGAGTTTTCTACTCCAGTCAATGCTGATGCTGTCAAGAAGTATTATCCGTGATAGAATTTCCCATGTCTTGTCTTGAATTGCATGAATAATATGCTTCAATCAGTTGAATTGTTCAAATTTGTCATAAATCTTGCATTTTTCTTCCTTGATGAATTGTGTGAGATAAATTGAATGTGTCGAATGAGATACCTAGGAATGATGAAAGGCAAGCCTTGTTCCATACACTATCCCATACACTAATCATCGGTGAGTTGTGTGAAGAAATTCCATGCCCGCAAGGACAAGGGTGATCTCGCAAAGGGTACACTAACCAAGGTGACGAGAGGCAATTTCTTCTTCTACCCGAAACACTACAGGTATACCCATTGTTTAGCCCTTTGAGCCCACACACATAAAGAGTTTTTAAATCATCCCTGTCAAGGATCATCTCACATTGGGACAAAGTTTGAAATGAATGATAGGAATTTTCTTACTCACACTTGCATCAATCTTCGAGTATTGCTTTCGCGTTGTAACTCGTATGATAGTTTAAAGTGCCTTAGGATGATGAAGAGCAGTCATTTCTCTATCCTACACACTTTTATCCATTGCATAGCCCACTTGAGCCTATGAATTCATTTCATATTAAACCCAGTTGGTGATCATCCCCCACACTGGGGCAAGACAAAAACACTCAAGTAGCATGAACTAGAATACCGACAAAAATGGAGATTTTGTTCACAAAAATGCAAAAATAGGGCATGAAAAAAGCAGTGTGCCTGGTAAAAGCAAGGCCGATGCCCAAAAGAAAAGAAAACTCAAATGCTGTTGCAATCAATGAGTGCAAAAAAAAAAAAAAAAAATCTCTAACAATGGAGAAGGAAAGTGGTGGAAATGTCAAGATGATCACCAACTTTGACCCTTTAAACACTTTTTGAGCCTAATGATCCTTTCATTTCACAACCCATGAACCAAGCTTACGTTACGTCCCTTGCAAAGTCTCTTCAGATTAGGACACTTGAATTAACGTAAGAGTTCGTACGCTTGAAAGCATTGTTTGAAGAAGTGCGAATAAGATAATTACTGCCTCATTTCATATGTTTCTTGACTTGAAAATCCCAAGACAGTTATGAAATGTTTTTTTTCAAATAGCCCCGGCTTAAAGAGTCCCATTTGTTAAGCTGTTGACTAAGCCCACATTACGGTCCCCTTTAAAGACCTCTCAGATTGGTGAAATCGTACCACTTGCAAGATTGCTCAGACCCTTGTTTGGCATGACGATAGTGAGATAGAGTGATTGACAAAATCCTGCATCAAAGGTCAGGATGAAATTGCCATTTTAATGAGGATGAGAGAAAAAGTCCTTTCAGACCAAAGGATACCTCATTTGACACATTCATGACACTCATGGTGCAAGATTATGGTGCAAGATTAATGAAAATTATCATGAACCTCCATTATATTGATGCATGTTTATGATTACAAATGCATGTTGCTTCTCCTACAACCATGTTTTGCAGGAGACGTATCCCCGAAGATCGGAGATGTTACCAGGTAAGTATATCTCTATCCATACCTTGAATATTTGTCATTGCACAGGTATTCCCTTTTAAGCATACCGGCACTCGATTGAGTTGTCCTCCAAAGATTTCTCTCCAGATTCAATCTGATTAAGGCGACCGAAGAATGGTTCGGGTCCTAGCCAAGCAAAACCTAAGTTTAGGCGACCGTAGAATGGTACGGGTCCTAGACAAAACATTTCTGCCGTGCTTGGGCGGCCGTAGAATGGTACGGGTCCCGGGAAAGCAGTTCCTTACAAAACTTTTCTGCCGTATTGGGCGACCGTAGAATGGTACGGGTCCTGAGAAAGCAGCTCCTTTCTGCCATACTAGGCGACCGTAAAATGGTACGGGTCCTAGGAAAGCAGCATCTTCACAAAGTCATGTTACTATTCTAGGCGACCGTAGAATGGTACGGGTCCTAGACAGGTAACACTCACTACCTCGAATTACTCTATCCTCCTCGAAGGTAAGTTATTTCAGGTAGGTTTAGCTATCATTTGCATTAGTATTTCCATGCATCATATAAATTGCATTAAAAAAAATGGAATTCATGTTCCAACAAAAAATCATTCATTGCATGAGCATGACCAAAATTTAGGTCTCAATTTGTCTTTGAAGGCAACCTTTGCGAGCTCACCTTCAAAGAGGGGCAGCTGTTGACACCTAAATTTTTTGAGTTAATTTTTGCTAAATAAAAAATAAAAAAATAAAAAATCATAATCACATGGCATATAGTTTAGGAAAATTTTATTTTTTGTTTTTTTTGTTATATTTTGTTAAGATTTTTCATATTTAGGTAATATGCCTGGGAGATGCATTTTTGCGCAAAAGGGGAACCTTTTTTGATTGGATATGCAAAAAAATATTGTGCAGGGTGAAATGATATATTCAATGGAATTTTACATGAACAAAATTGGCAATGAAATATACCGCAAAGAAGATACATTCTTTTGGGTGTATAAAAGAGTCGCGTACGATGGCCACAAGGGGGTTCTTTTCCGTTGGTAAAAAGAGAGAAAAAGGTAAAAAGTGAGTGGAGAGAGGAAAAAGAAAAAGAAAAGAAAAGAAAAAGTAGCCGAAACCCTAATCGGCTACTTGTTCATCTTCCCGAAGAGCAGCCGGCGCGCCGCTGCTGCTCACCGCCGCCGCCTCCGTCCGCGAGTGCACGCATCGATCCGCCCGGCCGCGACGCCGCCCCTCGCCCGAGCCGCCCCGACGTTCCGCCGCCGCATCTTCATCCGCGAGCCCCGAAGACCCAGCAGATCGGTCCGTCGCCGCAACTCCCAGATCCGGCGACGATCGCGTTTCTGCTGCCCCGCTATCGCTGATTTGCCGCATCAACCTCGATTCGCCGCACCGGAGTTGCTCCCGATGTCATTGCTCCCGGATCGGCCGGATCCGACGTTGCCTCGCCGGATCGCGTCGAAGCCCCCGCTCCGCTCGCGACGCCGCTCGCCGGTCTCGCTGCGCCGCCCGCCGGTCTCGCTGCGCCGCCCGACGCAGCCCCGACGCCGCCTTTGCCTCTACCCGTGTTCGAGGTCTCCCCGCCCGTTCTCGCCGTGCCGCCCGCGACGCTCCCTGCTGCCTCGCCGCCCCGACGCCGTCTCCGCCGTGTTCAGCTCGCGCTCGGAGTCCCTCGCCCGCGACACCCGCACCTAGACCCGCGAGTCCCCACGCTGGTCTCCGCCATTCCTCTTGTTGCCGGAGCTCTTCCGCCACCAGTTTGCCCTCGCCGGAACCCTTCGCCGAAGTCCCTAACCGGTGGTCAAGATTTTCTTTTATTAAAAAAGAAAAAAATCAAATTAGGTAGATTTGCTTTATTTTATTAGGCTGGTTTATTTTATCTTATTTTATTTTTATATCTTGGTTTCTTTGTTTATTTCTCTATGCATAATTGAAAATCTCAATGTATCACCCGATTCGCAACCGCGCAGGGGTTTTTTATTTCATCTATAAGGCTTTAGATGAAATAATTAATTAAGCGGGAATAAAATTGTTGTTTTGATCTTTAAGGCTTAAGATCAAAGTATCGATTTTACTAGCGAAATATTATCCCTTGATCTTAGCGATATGTAATGTCTCTTTTGGGGTAATTTTGAATGGATTTGATCGTTTTTATTTATCTTGAGATATGTTTGAGATAGAATATCACATGTTTAGGGTTATTTGCATATTTAGGCAAAGCATTCTATTTATCCTGAATTTCGGAAATAAAAAATTGGGTTAGATTAGATGCACGTTAGGATATTACTTGTTTTAGGGTTTGCATATTTAGAATAGGAATTTTAATTTCGAATTTCATAAAAAAAAAAATTCATATAAATCAATTTAGGTTGCTAGATTTTAATTTAGGTTGCATGCTTAATTACTTGGCAATTATTAATTTCGAAAATTAATAAAAACAGCAAAAAAATCATCATGCATATGTCATGTAGAATTAGGACATATTTTGCACGTCATTGCATCTTAGGATTAAAATTGCACTTAGTTTAATTTTAGATAATAGTTTTTTTAAAATTTATTATAAGTGTAGGTATTTTATCAAATAGATTGCATTTTAGGATTATTTAGGTTAAGATAATATTTTAGTTCAAATTAGGATTTGGCTCAACCTAATTCCTAATATAAACTAATCAGGATCTTAATCTAATTAGGTAATTATCACATTTCACCTAATTTCGAATTTCATGAAAAATAAAAAATGCCATAGGTTGAATTAGTTTTATTTTCTATGATAGATTGCATTCTTTTAGGAAAAAGAAAGAAAGGAAAGAAAAGGAAAATGTCACATGCACCATCATTAGGATTAGATTCATTGAAATGCATGTCATGTGGTAGTTGTTGCTAGGCCCATTCAACAAGAAGTTACATGTCATTAGAGTTAGGTTATTTAGTTAATATTGCATCGCATATTGCATAATTTTCATTAAATAAGTGAAAACAAAAAAGGAGAATTTGCGTGTTAATTAGAAACCATATCCAAGGTTGTTAATGTGGATTTTGAATTAATATTGCAGATGCTTTCGTTGCTACGAGGTAAGTCCTGCATTTTCTATTCGCTTTATTGGGTGTTAAATTGATGGATTGCGCACCCGCGTGATCGCCTCACATGTTAGGGAAATAAATTTAAAATCAATCCAAACTGCTTGCCAAACATTTTTCAAAATAAAAAGAAAGGTACCGAAAGGGCGTTAGAGAATTCTAGCGTAACCAAGTATCTGTACCCATAGTCTCTGGTTCGTAGGAGTAAAATAATTCTTCCGTTATTTTACTTGGGTTTCTAATCGACCCACCAAAAATAGATTAGTGGCGACTCCTAATTGAAAATCAATTGCATGTTAAGAACTTGAACCTAAGTCGCGAATTGGTATGGGCTTGGGAGAGCCCGAGTTAAGTCTAGGCTTAATAATCCATTAGCCAAACCTTAGGTGGTTCAAACCCCGAAAAAATTGGTCGCGACAAAGGGATAGGTATACTTGGATTGATGTAACAAAATATGTTTGGGGCACTGTGAGACATCGATTGTTTATTTCTATTCGGGGTTGTAGTCATTATATTATCCCTAACAGGTGCATAATTTGAGCTCCCAAGTGCAGGTGTACTCACTGGTCGCACGGCTTATTTGCTAATATGAATTGTTTTGTAAAGTTGATGAATGTTGAATGCCTTATATTCTTGATAGAGCGCTATCAAACCCATCATGTCCGAGTGGGAGATGTAGTACTTTAGCTTTAGCTGGTACTATGGCATCCCAAAATTCAATGACAAGCCATAAGGTGTGTTAAAGTCTCTAATTAGGTGATAAAAATTTCCATGGCTTATGCTTTAGCCATTAGTCTTTTAATTAGATGATTTGTGCATATGTTTGTGAAAATTTAAATTTGATAGATTGATAATCTATGCTTGGCCATGTACTTTATAAATTAAATTTCAATAAACAAGATGCCCCAAGACTTTGGCCAAGATTAAAATTGAAATTTAAAAATATTTATAGAAGAAATTCAAAAAAAAAAAAAGAGAGGGAAAGGTCAATTTTTGGGATGGGCCTTAGGCCCATTGGCCTAAGCTTTTAATGGGCCAAGCTAGTCGGCCCAATAGAAGCCCATGGAAGGGGGTTGTTGCCGGCCCATTTAGGCCCAAGGAGATGTGACCGTCGGCCACAAAAGAAGGCCCAAGAAGAGGAGGCCCAAGCCCATCATGCAAGTGTTGTAACAAGTGGCACAAAGAAGGGCATGCATTGGCTAGTTAGGAGGCAAAGCAATCATTACAAATGATGAGCTCTAGGGGGGATAAAAGGGAAGAGAGAGAGAGGAGTGGCCGGTTGCTCCATTCGGCCAAGAGAGAGAGAGATTTCGAGAGAGAGAGAGAGAGAGGGAGATCGTGCGAGAGAGAGGAGAAGCCGAGGAGGAGCCGCCGTGTGCCGCCGTGTTCGCCACCTTACGCCGTCGACCGACCGGTCTAGAGGCAAGTGGGAGTCCTCTAGCTTCTCTTGCATGCTTGAATGTTGTTTGCATGTTAAACTTTTGGGTGTTTAAGTGAGAAAAACCGAGGTGTGGTTGGCTTATTCTTGAATCGCATGACTGTTCTTGCTCGGATCATGTGAGTCAGAATGTTGTTTGAGCTTGCATGCATGTTTAAAGTCCGATTTTGGCTTCTATTTCTTCATGAGAGTTGTAGCTAACATCTTGAACTACAACATAATGAAATTTCGTAGAAAATTATGGAGATTTGAGGGGTTAAAGTCTCATCCTACGGAGACCTCAGATCTGGAGAGTTTTTACTGACCTCTTGCTGGATTCGTGATTGCATGTTGGTTTGTGATGAGAATCTCACTTCACTTTATTCATGAAAGTTGTAGGGGATATCTTAAACTACAACATACTCAAATTTGAAGTGAAATGAACAAGTATAGTCTAGTAAATCAACTAGATCTTGAAGACGATGATTCTGGTGATGTATTCCGAGATACCCGAGACTTCATGGACATAGATGATGACTATAATCTGGTTATTTGACCTATATCTCTTCATGAAACTTGTAAAGGACATCTTGATATATAACATATCCAAATTTCAGAGAAAACGAAAGAGAATAGGTAGGTGAAATCTCAATATTTCGGAGATGTGTACACTGGACGATGCGGTAATGGATCCAGAAGCTTCGTGAGACTGTATAAAATAATATAAAAATAAACTGGCTTGGAGTTCTTCATGAAAGTTGTACGAAAATGTCTTGGCTATAACTCAGTAAAATTTCATAATTTTTGGAGGCCATATGGATATTTTAATTGAATTTCTTCGAAAACCGTGCGTTCTGGTTTCATCCGAGAATCATAGGATGTTTTGTGAAAATGGTGAGATTGTGTAAAATTCAATTTGGCCATGAATTTTGCATGAAATTGTCATCCTATTGGTTTGTTTAATGATTGCTTGAATTTTTATAATTTTTGGGAATTTATAGATATTGAATTTGATATTTATTTAAAATAAATAAATAAATAAATAAATATAATAATAATAATAATAATAATAATAATAATAATAAAATAATAAATAAAATAAAATGGATTATTTTATTGGCCATAAATTTCATAAATGATTACACCATGTAGCATGTATGATAAGATATTGGTGTATGTATGACATTGAATTATAATGCATGTGTGAATCCTATGCCAAGTATGACTTGTTTGATGTCACGCCATATGCCATGTTAAATTGAGATCAAAATAATGGTAAATGTGGATAATGATAAGTGAGGAGGTGGTTGTGGTGGAGGATAATGCCCGGAATGTATAGAGATGCATTGCCGGATGGCCTTGAGAGATTCAGGATGCTCGGAACATGGGGGTGTCGGAAGCCCTGTCGGAGGTTTCTGCCGGAGGGGAATGCCTCGTGATGCTAGTTGGGATGCGAGATGCCCGGAATGTGGGGGTCGGATGCCCGGTGGCCTGGGATGGCTGAATGTCGGAAGCCTCGGAGGTCTTTGCCCGAGGGGATGATGAAATTGATGATTTGAGGAATGGGTGATGTGGTGATCAAATTGAAAGCTAAAAGTGGAAATTAAACCATGGCATGATATGCATGATGATGAGGATGATGATGATAATATGTGATGTGAAATAATGATGATCACCCATGGTATGACATGCATGATATGCATGATGATGATAATGATGATGATATATGATATGCATGATGATATGCATGATGATGAGGATGATGATGATGATATGTGATGTGAAATAATGATGATCACCCATGGTATGACATGCATGATATGCATGATGATGATAATAATGATGATATATGATATGCATGATGATATGCATGATGATGAGGATGATGATGATGATATGTGATGTGAAATAATGATGATCACCCATGGCATGACATGCATGATGATATACACGATGATGATAATGATGATGATATATGATATGGTACGATGACATGTGTAATGTGATGATGTCATGATGATGATGACATGTATGATATAATGATGCCATGACAATAATGACATGTGTGATGTGGTGATGTCATGATGATGATGAAATGTATGATATAATGATGCCATGATGATGATGACACGTATGATATGACGATGCATGATAGTATGTGCATGGCTTCAAGGTAAGTAACGCCTGCAATGCATGTATGATTTGCCTGATGCATTGAGTTGTTATTGGATTCCTTATCTGATGAGTGGTTGTACTCACCTCTTTTGGGGACCAACATTTTAGATTAGCAGTATGCCGCTTCCTGCCGTCACGCGGGGTGCATTTTATGGGTTACCGTCCGATGTCGAGGTAGAGTGTGAGGAGTTCAGCTGTCCTTCTGTACCTGGACTCACCTACATACGTGTGCGCTCTTTTGTCTCGTAAGACATAGGCCTGGCTGGGGGCCCGATTGTCCAGGAGTTTGTCTCCGTCCACGTTCGCCGCGATGGGGTGATGAGAGGGATGCTGCCACCGCCGCCGCCTGACGCACCGGACTGGGTGTGAGGCATGTGTGTGACGAGTAGGAGCTGTTTCTTTTTGGATAGTTAGCCGACACTTATGATGGGGGTTGTGCACATGTGATGTAGAGGGTCGAGGGTTCTTTTTGAGGTTTTAAGCTGGACATGGCTGAGTTCTAGCTTTTCCTTTTTTATGTACCGACCCAAAAGAAGTCCCATCTTGAAAATATATGTAAATAAAATGTCATGGCTTATCTATAAAATTATGGTAATTAGTAGTGTGTATTTGTATCATGGTTGGTAGGGGAGAGATGGTGATGTTTTATTTTGCTTCCGCTAGTGAGTCACGCTGGGACCGTTTTGCTTTTAGAAAAAAAAAATGTGTCTATGAATTACGACGCTTATTCTAAGGAGAAAGGTAATAAGGTGTAACATTGGCGCTGGTGGCGACCTACGAAGGGTTCGGGGTGCCACAGGTACGTCCATGATGGGGTACGAATGGAACGCACCGTATCGTCTTGATACGTTACGATGGAAAGTCACTAATGGAGGGGTACGAAGGGAGACGTATAAAATCCTCCCGAACACAATCGTTGGGTTTGTTGGCAGATCATTCGCACCAAATTTCCTCTCCATTTCCATCAAGGCATTCCACTTCATCTTTTCAAGAACAATTGGCATTTACGCTATGGAAATCGGGTGTTTTCCTTGTGATTGCATCCAGACTAACGTGAGGTAGTGTTGTTCGTGTTTCATCGGCAATTCAACGTTCGTTCCGGGGCTATTTGCTGTTTGCGCGTCGGAATCAAGTAAGTCGTCTTCCGCCGACTCGAATTCCAACAGAGATCTTGTCGTCATGTGAGCACTTCCGGAAAAATAGAGTCTAATGCATGTGCATAAGCACTGCCTTTTGCTAAAGTAGTTCTACATCCTTAAAAGCCGAATTTTTTAGCGTATTCGAGGCCCACAACTTCATTGTTTCCATGTTGGTTGATCGAGAGGAGGCGTTTGTTCATTGTGTTGCACGAGAAATTCTCTCTTTTTGCTCTCAAATAATGTAGACATTAGCACTCTGTTTATACTAAAAATTACTGTTTTTTACAAAATATAAATTCCGTCGATTGCAGTAATTATTAAGTTGGTTGGCTTGAAAATTATCTTGCAGGCCGTGAAGAGAGCTGCCGATGAAGAGCGTCATCAATTGGTGGAGGTCATCATTTCAGAATTTGCCAAGTATTTGAAGGATGAGGATAGCGCCGATGCCGTCGCACAGTGGTGGAGCGGCGGGGGAGGCGAGCTCTCCCAGTGCGGCTCTGCAGGAGAAGGCGACTGTCGACAGATAGGAAAGGAAGAGAGCCTTGCTCAAATGGAGTTGCATGGTGACTTTGGCCCGTTAGTTTTCACAGTGTTGACGAAGGACTAAGAAGAGCTCTCAACGATGCAGAGCCTCTTGTTCGTGTGCCTGTGCTTGTGCCAGTGTCGGATATAAATAGAGGATGGGAGTAGACATAAGATCAATTACTAACTCTCTTTCGAGATAAAACAAAAAGATAATTCAATTTATTTTTATATAAAGATAAGAATATTTTTCGTGATGAGACATCAATAATACACATTTTCAATGTATTTATTCAGGAAGATTCCACCTTCAATCCTAAAGCTTATGTAAGACGTGCAATTTAATTTTAAACCAGTTCAATTGAGTCTTATAAAATTGATTCAATCAAATTTTAGAACTTTATTAAAAAAAAAATACAATTAAGCCTAAACCTCATATTGAAATTGTAATTTAAGGATGCCGCTTAAGCAATTTTTAGGTGTTGTTCCTCGAAAGGATTATGATTACACTTTTTAAAAAAGATTTGAGATTTAATTGAATCAATTATAGATTTTAAGTCCTGAAAAGTTGAAGCAGGGCGGGAAAAATCTTTTTCTGGATCAAAACTTGTATTTTGTATCTACATCTTAATCTAAACTACTAAAAGTTATAAGTCTAACGGTATCATGCGACAATCTCATATTGTATACTTTTGTTTTTGGTATTACTAAGAGCCAACATGTGTGAAGTCCAACTATCATCTGGTTCTTTTTTTCAATACACTTTTTCAATGATACAAAAAAGATGTCACATAATTACAATTTTTTTCTTTTTTTGTCATAAGTAAATTGAGGACGACAGGAACCTTTGCAAAGTCATAACGCGTGTAGTATTACTAATATATTTAAAATGGATTACCTAACTAGATAAAAAATAGAGGGGAAAAATTATTTAAAAAGTTATAAACCTATTGTATTTATGTCAACTAGGCTCTAAATTTTGTGGCTACTTTAGTCCTAGATCTTTGACGATTTGACAATGTAGTCCATATGATCATTTTTGGTTGGAAATTTCTGATGTGAATATTGGTCATCTTATGTAGCACCTTGACATGGGAAGGAGAGAGTGATGACTGACGGAGATGAATTGAGGAGAACCTTGTGAAAGGAAAAAGGGAATGAAGAAAAGCTAGAAGAAGAAAAATATAAGAATGTGTATATGCTGGTTTTTCATATACAGAACGTATGTGTATAGCCCTATTTATAATACATAAGGTCCAACTAATTTAGGCAATAAGTGTGTGGAAAAGACAAAAGAGGATTCCCTAATATACAACATCAATCAAGGGAAATCGTACTAATTACACAATATCAATTATACCCTAATCACAAGCAACACTATCTCCAACACTCCCCCTCAAGCTAGTGGTCTATACATATCAAGAACGCCTAGCTTGCTTAGTAGATACGTATGTTACCTCTGACCCAAAGGTTTGGTGAAGATATTTGTTGTTTGTTCCGTCGTTCTTATCCCCTTTGTTTTAATCACTCCATTTTGTATCTTGTTTATGATGAAGTGATAATTGATTTCTATATAATTTGTCCTTTCATGAAAGATTAGGTTCACTACGAGTTTAAGTGCAGCATCGTTGTCACAAAAAAAAAAATCGTCAGTTCCTTTATCCATACTTCGAGATCATGAAACAATCCTCTTATCCAGACAATTTCATAGCTAGTCTTCACCATTGCTCGATATTCTACTTCAGCAGATGATAATGAAACAGTTGATTGCTTCTTGGTCTTCCACAAGAGTAGTGAATTTCCCAGTTTGATGCAGAATCCTGTAATGGATCTTTTACTCATAGGAAAAGAGGCATAATCTGTGTCATAGTATGCCGTCATTTCCTTGTCATTCTCTCAGGATAATAATATTCCTAATCCAGGACATCCTTTCAAGTACTTCATTACCTTCAGTGTAGCATTCATATGTGACTACTTTGGATCATGCATGAACTGATTGAGAATTTGTACCGCGTAACATATATCGGGTCTAGTCATGGTTAGGTAAATAAGTTTCCCAACAAGTCTCTGATAAGTCAATGGATCCTTAAGTAAAGGATCTTCTTTTAGTGGTGACAATCCCTTGTCATATTATGATGATGTCAACTTGATATTTTGCTCGATTGGAATGATTGCTGACTTGGAACCCGATAGTCCTACTTCTGATATGATTTATAGGACAAATTTTCATTGATTGAGACAAATTCTTTTATCTGATCGTGCAATTTCTATCATGAGAAAATATTTTGGGGGTCCCAGATCTTTAATGTGGAATGTCGAATGCAGACACTTCTTAAAAGCTTTAATGACAAATTCATCATTTCCCATAATGAGTATATCATTAACATATATCAGTAAATAAATGGATGATGTACCTTAGTTCCATGTGAAAAGAGCATAGTCATGTCTTGACTATGAACCCTACAGCAATGAGTGCCGTGGTGAATTTTGCATACCACTGTCGGGAGGCTTATTTGAGTCTAGATAGGGATTTGCGAAGACAACATTCTCTATTCTCCCATTGTCTGTGTAATCCTAATGGAAGATCCATATAGATTTCTTCTTTTAGGTCTCCATGAAGGAATGTGTTGTGGACATCCATTTGATGTAAATGCCAATTACGAAGGGCTGCAATGGAGAGAAAAGATTGAACAGTAACTTCCTTCGCCACTAGCGAAAAGATCTCATGATAATCAAAGCTTTCTCGCTACATGAAGCCTTTGGCTACTAGTCTTGCTTTGTAATGTTTGATGGTGCCATCTGCTTTATATTTGATTTTGTATACCCATTTACATCTAATCGGTTGCCGATGAGATGGTATGGGAACCACATCCCATGTTTTGTTTTCCATTAAGGCTCACAATTCGTTTGCCACGACTGGTTGCCAGTGGGAATCTTTCACAGCCTCATCATATGAAGATGGTTCCCGTTCCTCAAATATTCTACTAATGCAGCCCATATGTTCGGGTGATAAGCGAGCAAAACTAACATAAGAAGAGATGGGATAATGTGTACCCGATTAGTTTAAGGCAGAACAAATATAATCCTTTGTCCATGTGGGTGGCTACATGGTGCATCTTGAACGCCGAGGAGGAGCCAATTTAGATTGCTCAGTATCAACCATCTTAGAAGAAACGGGGTTTGGATTATTTGGAGAAGATAGAACCACAAAACTCTCTGGTTGATTAGTTGCAGAATTTCCCGATATCGACGTCTCTCTGTTCATTTCAGGTGATGAATCTAAATTATCTCCAGAAGCAGGATGTGCCATCTGAGGAACAACAACTAGTTGCGAGGGAGATATGTCTTCTTCACTCAAGAATAACCGACGATTAGTAATGTCCTGCACTTGTTCCTCAGAGGATTCTTCATCTTGAAAAGGAAAAATGTCCTCATGAAAAACAACATTTCTATTGACAAAAAATTGCCTAGCCAATGGATCGAAAACAAAATATCCTTTTTGAAGTGTCGGATATCCCATAGGGCGCAAGGATCCAATTTGTTCCGAAGACCCACAATAGATACATAACATAGACATCCAATGACACACATATGACTAATATTAGGTTTTTTTTACCAAAGAGCAGCTCAAAAGGAGTACGTTCATTCAGAACCCAAGTTGGCATCTTATTGATTAAGTAAGCTGCTGTGACTACACAGTCTCCCCATAACATTTCTGGGATGGAAACTTGATATTTGAGTGCATGTGCGATGACTTCTAGAGGTGGCGATGTTTCCTTTCTACAATCGCATTTTGTTGGGGTGTGTAGACACATGAGCTTTCATGAAGGATGCCATTGGAGGCGAAGAAGGAGGAACACTCATGGTTAAAAAATTCACTGGCATTATTAGTACGAACCTGTTGGACAGATTTTTAAAAATGATTTTTAATTAGAGTAATGAAGTTCTTAAAATGAAAAAGAACTTGAGCTTTAGATTGCATGAGAAAAACCCAAGTCGCACGTGTGTAATCATCAACGATGGTAAGAAAGAATCGAGACCCATCACTATATGGAATGTGATATGGTCCCCATTTATCGATATGTAACATAACAAAAGAATCGGTAGCTACTATGAGAGAATGAAAGACGTGATTGTTTAGCCAACAGACAAATGGGGCACTTAGGATGAGGAAAATTGGCACCGTGACCCAACGTTTATGAGACAAGATAATATTATTATTAATGTTGGCATTACGTAGAGTGCCTTAATAGGGAAATGAGAAAAATTGATTTTCCTAGGTAGTCCCCAGCCCAAAAATAAAGTCCGTCATGATTTTTACCCAAGTCCATCAGTTCCCGGTCGAAATGACCTGAAAGAAACAAACATCATAATAAAAAAGGATTCAACAGGAATTGTCTCCATATAGTTTTGAGATAGAAACAAGATTGAATTAGAAGTTGGGAATGAGAGGACAATTTTTAACGTGATAGATGGATTCAGACGGACATTTCCAATTTTAGTGATGAAGGTGTCATTTCCATTAGGAAGATGAACTGAAGTATTATGAGGAGATTCACAAATATGGGAAAGGAAACGTTCATCATATACTATGTGGTCACTAACACCTGAATCGATAATTCATGCCTTAATTGTAATAGTGTTCATGAAACAATAAGATATACCTGCATGGCTGCCTATTTTATAACGACTTCCCAACTGTTCAATGCCTTCATGATTTGTTGAAATTGATCTTGATTAATGGGCTGATTGACCTTAGCATGTGCTGCACTCAAAATATTTTGCTCCTTTGTCTCCTTATCTATCAGTTTTCCATGTAATTTCTAACAATTTTCTTTAGTATGGTAAGGACGTTTGCAGTAACCACAAAATTACCTTTCTTGTGTTGGAATTTTGGCCATTTGACCTAGATGATGTGGCAAGATCTCGACCGTCGGAGCTTTTCCATGCGGGTTATGTGGCACATTGTCCTCTGTTTGATTTAGGTGCTGCCAAGATGAAAAAGTGGCCGTCGGATCGGGCCGTGCTTCTTGAGCCATCTGATCCCGTGATGGGATCTTGACCGCTCATTTACACTAAAGTTTGCAAGCGTCCCTGGCCGTCTGATCGAAGTGGGATAATTAAATCAGACCCGTCCATTTTGAAGGAAGAGAAGTCATCTTCCTCAACTGCAAACCCTAATGTGCCCGAGCGAGAAAATCCCCCATGGCTACTCCGGCCATGGCGTCGCCGCTCCGTCGCCGCCGTCACCGCCCTCGCCGCAAGCACAACACGGTCGCTGGCCTTCACAAACTCTGTGGAAGCAAGGGGCTGCGATTCTTCTTGCACCGCGAGTTGATAGATTCATCCAATCGAGGGAACGGGATCCATGGCAAGGATCTGACTTCGGAAGGGAAGGTACGTCTCGTTTAAGATCAGTAGGAATCTTGTTACTTTTTCTCGCTCCTTAATCGCTCGGGACTGAGCTAGGGTGGCCTCGGGGCCTTCGAGTCTTTCTTCCGCCATTTCTAGCTCGTTCCAAAGGGCCGACAATTTGTTAAAGACAGCGGTAACAGAGAGATTGCCCTTTTTTGGCCCCGATAGGGCTTGAGTTAGGCCGAAAATTTTTGCCCTATCGAGCTTGCCGTACATCTCTCGAATGCTCTCCCAAATTTGTCTTGCGTCTTCGGTCGGAGGAAGTTCTGCGACAACCTCCGGAGTAAGGTAGTTCTCTATCCATGTTCGCACGAGCTGGCTGCACTTCCTCCAATGTCATGCAAGCCGCCCATTGGACGGTACCGGGATGTTGCCGTCGATAAACCCATCTTTGTCTTTAGTGACAAGGGCTTGGCGGAGTCCTCAGGACCAAACGGAGTAATTCTCTGGTCCCGAGAGTTGTAGAGTCATGAGTCGGAGTTTCGACTCGTCGACCGACGAAGTGTAGAGGGGGTCGCCGAGTTCCAGTCGATCGCCGTTGGCCGGAATCACATACGGCAACATTCCACATTAAAAAACGGTGGGAAAACCGGGAAGGGTTCCGTCCCATGACCCGTTTGAGTGGATTTGGGTCTGGGACCTGGACCCGTCCAACCCATCCAGCCCGATCCTCCATCTCCGGATGGGCCTTGAAGTGGAATCCACTGAACTGCGGACCATTGGGCTGGCCCCGAAACCTTAGCTGGAGTTGGGATAGTCCCAATTGAGAAGGAGTCTCTTCCTCAGTTGGATCAATTTGATCCGAACTAAGATTCTGGGGTGAATTGTTCTCTTCCTTGTTTGTCATGGTATCAAGAATGAATTCCTACCGGGTGTTGTTTTGTTTTGTAGAATAGGTGTCGCAATGACAAGATAGAGATAAGACGGAGGCAATTCAAAAACAACGTGGAAGCTATGCCAGGATCAGGATTGCTCTGATACCATGAAAGGAAAAGGGAATGAAGAAAAGCTAGAAGAAGACAAATATAAGAATGTGTATATGCTGGTTTTTCTTATACTGAGCGTATGTGTACCGCCCTATTTATAATACATAAGGTCCAACTAATTTAGGCAATAAGTGTGTGGAAAAGACAAAAGACGATTCCCTAATATACAGCATCAATCAAGGGAAATTGTACTGATTACACAATATCAATTAGACTCTAATCACAGGCAATGGCATCTCCAACGCCTTGTTCGAGTCGAGCTTCGTAGTGAGAGGATATCCAATTAGTTGCCGTGGGTTTATAGGGGGAGGTATGAAACGTAGGTCACCGACAGCGTGCTGGAAACGATGGGATTGGACTTTATAAAGGGTTCGCCGGTCATGCCTACCTAGGCCCTAAGGAAAGCAACCTAAAATTAGATTAACTGAAATAATTCATTATATAGGCCCTCCAAGATTGAAAAGATATTCGATAATTACACAAAGCTGATAGAATTTGGGTGAAGCATGCGGCGTCCAAGAATGTAATTGCCTGTCCAAATTCGCTCATTTCGTCCTTCGGGCCCGAACCTGGATGGGCTCGGTATGCCATTCTATGCCATTCCTTCTCATGCGACTGGTGAAATGCTATGAAATGCTGCGAACTACTTTTGTCCTTCTGCTCCCCCACATCAGCAAGGCATCCTTCTATGTTCGAATTGTTTCTGAAAGCATGATACGTGAGAGAAGGAATCCAGTACCTGCCGATATCAAGGCCAACACATGAAGCAATTGGAGCATAAGATGTCAAAAGTTTGTGCTCGATGTAGCTGAACTTTGTCTCGCAGCCTTCTGAATTTTGTCAGTGATGCGAAGAAGAACGGCGGTTGCTCGTGTGCTTGAGACCTTGCAGTGAGAAATAGAACGCCATTTGATAAGTCGTGGGTGAATCCACAGTTGTGTTATCTCATTAGTTCCATCTCGGAGTGGGGTTCTCGATCTGCTGGGTTTAGTTGCATCGGGTTTGGGTTGAGTCTATCGGCTGTTGGGTTTGTCTGGAATGGGTTGAGTTGATATTTGGGCTTGCCCCGGAAGAAAAACATTAGACCTAGCTTAATAAATTGCGACAGGTTGAAAAGTTTGTCGTACTCGCGCATGCACCCCAATCAAATGCTTCAACCCTAGATGATGGATACATTTGATATACGCAACTATAAAGCCTATACAGGATACATATATTGAACCGGTAAGTCCAACTATGTTGCAGTTTGCAGTTACTAACATCCTCAATACATACAAATCTACGTACAAATTCTTAGAGTTGACAATTTGGGGACACCGGGTTGGAGCAGAAGGAAGCAGGTACTGGCAGACGCAATCTAGAATGTTTATCAACAGTGATGGTAGTTACAGTTATAAATCCTAGTTATCTCAACATATCCTCTTATATACGCCACAATTTGATTTTGCGTTTGACTTTGTAAGGCAGCTGTACCGTTTGCCTCTGCCACAGTCGGCAGGGCCTGGCTTTAAAAATTTCAAGGAGACGGAACCCTTCGAGCCAGCCACAAGCTCCAACTCCGGTTGCTGGTAAGCAATAAGGCACTCGGCTGCGCCACCTAGGCCGCCGTTCGGCGGGAGAGTGGCGGTGGCATTGAGATCTGGAGGTGCGACTTCGCAGGAGAGGGCGACTGTCAAAAGATAGGAAAGGAAGAGAGCCTTCGTCAAATTGAGTTGCATGGTAACTTCGGCCAGTTGCTTTTCAGAGTGTTCCTGAAGGTAGGGGTGATCGGTTCCCGGTTTGGTCCGGTTCCACCTTGGAACCGGGAACCGGACCGGGAGCACCGGTTCCCAAAATTGCGAACCGTGGACCGGACCGTTTGGTCCTAGGACCGGGAACCGGACCGGACCATCGGTTCCATCGGTTCCGGTCCGGTCCGGTCCGGTCCAAAATCAACTATACTTTTTGCACTAAAGAATTAAAGAGTGACCGCGCTCTTGATCGATCAATTCAATTCGATTCTCGGGCAATTCAACAAAACTAATCACACGTGTTCCACGTGCAAAATATTCAAACTTCACTTGTGTGATTCATGGGATCTCTTGAAGTCTTAGTCCCAGGTCGAAACTATCAAGGAGATTTTTTCTATAAATAAAAGAGTAATAAAAAAAATTTTAATGGTCTCTTGGCCACATAAGAGGTTGCTACCTCAAATTGCAATTTTGGTTGCAATAAGTTATCATGTTTATATGTTTTATTAATTCTATGTATATAAATTATATATAAAAAAGTTTGGTTCGGTCCGGTTCGGTCCGGTTCCCACCTTGAAACCGGGAACCGGACCGACCGCCACCGGTTCCAAGATTAGGAACCGGGACCGGACCGCCGACCGTGGAACCGCCCAAAACCGACCGGTTCGGTCCGGTCCGGCCGGTTCCGGTTCGGGCGGTTCCCGTTGCACACCCCTACCTGAAGGACTAAGAAGCTCTCAAAGATGATGCTAAGCCTCTTGTTTGTGCCTGTGTGCCGGTGTGGATATATATAGAGGACGGTGAGGAAAAATGAGATTAATAGATAATTACCCCTCTAGTTCTAAACCTTATGTAAGACAAGCAATCTAATCCTAAACCAGTTCAATTGAGTTTTAAAACTTATCAGAAAATACAATCAAGACTTAAAATCTTCAATTGATTAAATTATATCTTAGAACTTTATTAAAAAAATGCAATTAAGATTTAAATCCTGTATCGTAATTGTAACAAGGATGCTGTGTAGGCAATTTTAGGTATTATTCATCGAAATGACTTTGATTGCGCTTATTTAAAAAGATTCGGGACTTAATTAAATCGATTGAAAGATTTTATGATTCGATCACTTTTTGTACATAAGGTTTATAACTTTTGATGCGCTTTTCCATACTTATTTTGGAAACTTGAACTTTCTATTCTCATGCGAAGAACTCACAACAACTTGTTGCTTAAGTCCAAAGCAACGGTCCCCCACCCACATGGCTTCAGACCATGTCCGCTAATGCGGAGATTCGCAAGCTGACAAGCGATTGTCAGTGCTCTCATTTTCAATTCACACAAAGCCAACTTCTTTTGCAATTTTGATGTTTTCGCTTGTGCACGTTCTAACGATTCTTCGACATGAAGCCAAGTCCCAATAACCAAGGTGTTGGTCGATCTGAACGTAGTACATCATATATCGTGTTCGAATCGCATCGACTCAAAGTGATCTTAGGGCTCAGGAATGTTTTATTCAAGACTGAGTGTTATCCGATGCACATGGACGAAGTGCTCGGCGTGAATCAATAATAATTAATTAAATTGGAAATATGAACCTCTCACTGTGACAAAATAACAAACGAGTCCTAGGAAGTTGAACCCGGGTGAGGAAAACTTTCTCTGGATCAGAAGTCGTATTTTCTATATAAACCTGAATCTAATCTAAAATTAACAACTAAAAACTGATATTGGGTACTTTTGCCTTTGGTATTACTAAGAGTCAACATGTGGGAAGTTTAACTATCATCTGGTTCTTTTTTTAGATACACTTTTTCAATGATACAAAAGAGATGTCATATAATTAAAAAAATTGTCATAAGTAAATTGAGGACGAGAGGAATCTCTGCAAAGTGATGTGGCGTGTAATATTACTGCTACAATTGAAATGGACTGCCTAACAAGATTAAAAAAAAAAAAAGGACTAAAAATGTCCTAAGCCTCTCCATATAATCAATTTAATCATAAATCTTATGACAATTTGCCACTATAGTCCATCCGGCAAAATGTAGAAAGGTTTAGAATTCAAAGGTCACAATTAAAAGATTTAGAATTGAATTGGCAAATGTGTAATAGACTTTTTAAGCAATTTTGCCAGTAAAATGCCATGAACTAATTTTGTCCTTGTGCTAGCCCACGTCGGAAAAGTGGCTCGGAAAAGTGGCTGCTGAGATATCCTTCTATGTTCGAATTGTTTCTCCAAGCGTGATACATGATAGGAGGAATCCAGTACCTGCAGATATCAAGTATTATATGTAGAAATTGTAGGATTAGATGTTAAAACTTTGTGCTTGATGTAGCTGAACTTTGTCTCACGTTGAAGAATTCAAGATGGCTTCTGGTTTTGTCAGTGACGTAGAGAAGAACGGCGGTTGCACATGTGCTCGAGATCTTTAACGAGAAATGGAACACCGGTTGATAGGTTAATCGACAAACTCAACTTCAGCCGGAATTTAATCGATGACAAGACTTGAAAATTATGCATTCAATAATGTAATAGGACATAGATAAATTATGCTGAAATTTAATCGATGATATAGCGGGAAAATTGTCCAAAAAGTCCTAAACCTATCAAGCACATTTGCCAATTTAGTCATAAACATTTTCACTTTTGCCAATTCATTCATCCGGCCAATTTTGGCCGTAAAATGCTGAAACGTGGACGCCAGCGGTGCCACGTAGGACCACCTGGCGTTGACGTGGACAATTTTAAATAATATTTTAATATTTTTTTGAATTTTTAATATATTTTTTCTGTTTTTCCCCTTTTTTTTCTTTTTTTCTTTTCTTTTTGGCTTTTGGCCGGCTACTGGAAAAGGAAAGAAAAAGCCAAAAAGAAAAGAAAGAAAAGAAAAATAAAGGGGAAAAAACAGAAAATAATAATAAAAATTTAAAAAATTTAAAAAATCACTAAAATATTATTAAAAATTGTTCACGTCAACGCCAACCATCCTACGTGGCACCGCCGGCGTCCATGTTAGCATTTTCCGCCAAAATTGGCCGGATGGACTGAATTGACAAGAAGTGAAAATGTTTATGACTAAATTGACAAAGTTAAAAGGTTTATGATTGAATTGGCAAAAGTGCAATAGGTTTATGACTTTTTGGACAATTTTCCCATGATACAGCTTGAGAACATGAAATATAATGTCAGAATTTAATTGACAATGCAGCATTGGGACAAAAATATATGTCAAAATTTAATCGATGATGCGAACATGAGAACTACAGCTAAGGAAATCTAAAGTATGGTGTAGGAAAGATAAAAATAATGGAAAAAATTACAAAAAGGTCATAAATAATTATAATTATGTCAATTCAATCATCAACTTTATTTTTTACCAACTAAGTCATAAATATTTAGTATTTATGTCAATTCAGTCCATCTAATTAATTTTGGCCAACCAAGCATTGAAATGGATGCCAATCATCATTCGTAGTGCCACCAATGCTAACATAAACAATTTTTAATAATATTTTAATATTTAATTGAATTTATTTATTTTTCCTTTTCTCTTTCCTTTTTTATTTCTCTGTCTTTTTTCCCCTTTCCTTCTTCCTCTAATTGGTCGACAACTTCGAGACTGGCCTTGGCAAGCCTTGCCATGGTTAGCCAAGGCTCGAGCCCTCGTTTGAGGTCGCAAGGGCTACCTCACCCAAGCCGTCAACTGGGGGGGAAGGCTTGCTTGAGGCTAGCAAATAAAATAGGGAAATAAAATAAAATATTAAAAAATTAAAAAAATTAAAATATTATTAAAAATTATTCATGTTAGCGCCATTTAAGAGGGCCCATGTTTCTGACAACTTTGGCCTGCCAAAATTTGGTAGATGACTAAGTCAACACAAATGTAAAAGATTTATGGCTTAATTGGTAACAAAAAAAAATCAAAAAAAAAAAAATCTCTTTACCAAAAAAAAAAAAAAAAATCATCCGTGGGTAATCGTGTTGGTTGAGAGTCCCTCCTCATCGCGAGGTCGAGAGTTCGAAACCTAAAATTGCTAGCGATTTAAGTGGGGCGCCTTGGCGGTAGGTTCTTTGAGGGCTAGTCTCCTCCGAGGTATAGGGCCCGGCCCTCAGGAGCCGTTTGGGCACAGGGGGTCCGTGATAGAGTCCTCGGTTACCCAAAAAAAATAAAAGGTTTGAGACTAAATTAACAGGTCAACACTTTTTTGGTAATTTTCCCTAAAGAAAATTGAAGTATAACATTTGCAGATCTCGTGGGGCCTTATGATAGATGACCGGCGGTATTTGTAATGGCTTATAGTGACTGCTTTATGATGATTTCCAGTGACTATAGTTCTTTAAGTAACTTCTGTTAGTTACCTCTATGTTTTTATACTTCCAAAAACCCCACATCCACATTCTTAAATGGTTACCCTTGTCGTGCATAAGTTGTTCCATAATGTGGTTTCCTATACCGACGATCTTGCTTTCGAGTAGTAACTATTTCCTCCAAAAATGTGTCTTTTGCCTCAATTACTTCATCGATTTCAAACTTCAAAGCAGCTTGTTAATATCCCTTCAATTAATAGTTATTGCTAATGCCTATATTAGCATTACCAACTATCCATCGCCATATTTCGACAACTAAACACGTGGCATTGATGAATACTAATGTTAATAAACATATGTTGATCGCTACAATTGTCGATGAGCTGGCATATTCATAGTGATTCTTACATGTTATGCATGTGATTGTCCATATTCATGTGTTGTTCACGTGTTTATGCAAGGCAGACTATTATTTGGTGCCAACAGATGTTAAAACTTTGTGCTGGATCTAGCCTAATTTTGTGTCTCAGGTGAAGAATTCAAGATGGCCTCCCGGCTTTGTCAGTGATGCGAAGAAGAATGGCCATTGCTCAAAAGTTTGAGATCCATGTGAGAAGTGCGAAATTGTAACGTTTGAAAATGCTATCATACATACTTTCTAATTGAATACGTTAATTCTAGAAGATAGATAAGTTGATGTACTCAACTATAAAGCACATACACGATATTTATATATCAAACTGATAAATGATGGGAGAATGGTAATAATTCGAACAATATCGAATCAACGCAGCGGAATAAAATAATCTCCCCTCTTGTGTAAACATAATAGGAATCGATATAGTATAGTAAAATAAATACCAAGCATGCGAACACAAGACGATTTTTTTACGTGGAAAACCTCCTCGATGTGAGGAGATAAAAAACCACGGGACCGGAGTCCACCTGAAAAATCTTCACTATCAATAAAATTGTTCTTCTCTAGCAAATATTAGAGGTACATAGCAGCAAACACCTCAAGAACATAATTCTTGGCAATACACATGAAATTCACGAGATCAATGATACATCTGACCAAAAACACAGGTTTTGATCAATTCACGAAAAACCTGATGTAGGGAGCTTCAAACGAAAATCAAACCGTCCAGATTTGAGAAAATTGCGCCACGAACATGCTGACAAAATTTCAGCTCAATCGGACCACAAATCGACCTCCGACGCCAGCTTGATGTAAATCAGATATTACCCCAAACCCCAGATTTTCTGTTTTCTCTTTTTCTCTTGTTACTGTTTCCTTTTCTGCTGCTACCTCTTTATATAGATAGTGAGAAACCATATTTCCTCATATAACTTATTATATGGGCTCAAGCCTTTTTGAACTCATCGGCCTCTCTCCACATAGGAGTGAACCCAGCTAACAATAAGTCCAACCATAATTGCGTTTTGCAGTTACAAATCTACGTGCAGATTCTTATAGTCGACAGTTTTTGGACACTAAGTTGGAGTAGAAGCAGTGTTACTGGACGCAATTTGACACGCTAATGGCACCGACCATACACGTCACATGGTCGTTTGAGGTTCGGCAGTGGAACGCAAGGCGTGTACCTTCGGTTGCTTTTTGGCACCCCTTTGCCACACCCGGCGGGGCCTTGGTTTAGAGGACCAGGGTCGTTGTTATAATTCAAGCCCGCCGTAAACTCTAACTCCAGCTGCTGGGAAGCAATGAGGCACTCGACCGCGCCGCTGATGCCATTGCATGGCAGTGGAGTGGCGGTGGCATTGAGCGCCACTCCTGGTGCGGCTTCACAAGAGAGGGCGACTGTCAACAGATAGGAGAGGAAGAGAGCCTTGTTCAAATTGAGTTGCATGGTGACTTTTGGCCCGTAGCTTTTCAGTGTTCACGAAGGAGTAAGGAGAGCTCTCAACGATGCTGAGCCTCTTGCTTGTGCCTGTGTTCGTGCTTGATGTGGATATAAATAGAGGACGGTGAGTAGAAATAAGATCAATAGATAACTATCGTTCAAGACCAATAAAAAAAGATAAATGAATTTACATTATAATAAAGACAAGATTAGATTATATGTCATGACAAAGCGACAATAATGCACATCTCCAATGTTGTTATTTAGGAAGATTGCACCTTAAATCATAAACCTTACGTACGGCATGCAATCTAGTCCTAAACCAATTCGGTCGAGTCTAAAAACTTCATCATATAATGCAATTGAAAACTAAAATTTTCAATTTATTCAATTAGCGCTCATTCTATTTGACGGAAAATAAATGATTTGGAAATCATTTTCCTAAAATTGATCGCTTTATTGCTTAAAATTATTAGTCAACGAAAAATGTTTTCATTATCGATAATGATTTATATATAAATATTTTCATAGATAATGAAAATATTTCTCATTCGTTTATTTTTGCGGGCGAGATAAGGGATTAATTTTAGGAAAATATTTTTTAAATCATTCATTTTCCATGAAATAAATGAAGTGTAAGTCTTCAAACTTTTTTTTTAAAAATGCAATTAAACTCAAAACCCCTTATCAAAATTGTAATTTAAAGATGCCACGCAAGCAATTGTAGGTATTTTTCGTCAAAAAGACCATGATTGTATTTTTTGAAAAAAGATTTGAGATTTAATTAAGTCGATCGAAAGATTTTAACACTGGAATTGCTTTTTGTACACAATATTTAGAGCTTCTGATGCACTTTTCCGTACTTATTTTGAAAACATAAAGTTTCCATTTCCATGGGAAGTACTCCTAAGAACTGGGAAAATTCCAAATAAGGATCCGAAGTTGACTAATTTTCTCAAATAAGGACCCGAAATGAACTTTGTATTAGATTAAGACCTAAAGTGGACCCATTATCTCAAATAAAGACCCGAAGTGGTTGAATCAATTCCTTATAAGAACCTGAGCTTGCTGGTCAGCCAAATATTCACCGGCTATCAAGCATGTGACATTTCTGATCACCGGAGTTTGGGCAATTTTGTCCAAAAAAAATATATATAGGGAAAATTAACAAATCCTAAAACAGAAAAAAAAAAAAAACCCTAGGTTTTCTACGATCTCCGCGTTCCTTGTACCCATCCTCTGCAAATTCGAAGACCCAAATTCTTCGCTGGTTGAGGCACGAATTCAAAAACAAGAAGAAAACCATATGCTTCTTTCTTTGTTTGCAGAGACCCAAATTCTCCACCGGTCAAGGGAGGTGAGGAGCGACGAGAATCAAGTCGTGACGATCATTGGGCAGTGATTTGGTTGAGGAGCAGCAGGGGAGAAGAAAAAGAAAACGTAAACATCTAAATTAATAACCTAAACCTAATTAATTTAGAATTTTCCCTTTTTTTCCAATCACAAATTTCTGACAAAATTGTCCCTATTTTAATCGCTGGAAAATGTCTATCGGTGAACTAAGGTTCTCAATAAAAATTAACTTGATCACTTTGGATCCTTATTTGATACAAAATTCACTTTGGCTTTTATTTGAAACAATGGGTCCACTTCTCGCTTATATGACGGAAAATTCACTTTAGGTCCTTATTTGAGAAAATAGATTCATTTCGGATCCTTATTTGAAAATTTCTCCCAAAAACCTCTTAGATTCGTCGTTAGCTTGCTTAAGTCCAAAAACAATAGTCCAAACAAACCAAAACAAACGCACATGGCTTCAAGCATGCCCACTGATGCGCGAGATCCGCAAGCGGACACGACTTTTGAGTGCCTCTCATTTTCAGCTTATGCAAAGCGAAACAACTTTTTGCAATTGGCTGAAGCGGACACGATTCATCAACCACCAATGAAAGCCAAGTCCTAACCCCCAAGGCGTCCGTTGGCTGAAGCAGCCCTTCGATTTGAATGTACTAACATGTCAGTGTTTTGGATTGCATCGGCTCAAAGTAACTTTAGGGCTTGGGAATATCGTTTTGCGGGTGGAGTCTTATATGGTGTATATGGATGAGACGCTTTGCGTGAATCGACAATGATTAACTAGATTGAAAATATGAATGTCTCGCTACAACAAATGAACTATTATGCTTGAGCTTAACGTTGGTCATAGTTGAGCGAGGCACAGAGGACTGAGAGAGTAAGATATAGTGGAACTGAGAGGCGCGGACCTGTAGCAACAAGTTGGGGGTATCTTTGTCATCATCGACGACAGGGTTGGGAGGCATTAGTAGTCTTATGCTTGTGTTGCGAACTTCCAGGTACACTAAATTTTCCATTGTCATGTTTATGAAAACGAAAAAAAGATTCTCTTTCCTTTTGGTCCAAACAAATACGAAATTTTGTATTGCTTACTTCTTTCCTTTTCTTTCTCTGTGTTTTACTACTTGTTCAATCTAATTACTGTTCGATCTAAAAGAAAATCTAATTACTGAAAAAAAACAATTAATCAACTTACCTTTTAAGCATTTTTAAGCATAAAAGTGTACATTAAATTTTGTTTTTTTGTCCAAATTAATCCACTAGGGGACCATCTATGTGTTCATTATACGAAAATCAAAATTATGACGAGGAGTCAAAATGTTATGGTATTATAAGTAGATGGTAGGATGAATCATAAATTTCATGGTATACAATTAAATTCTAACGATAAATTTCGTTGCAATGGAAATTTAGATTTTTGCGGGGCATCAACACACAGCCTGTTGTAGCATCATGTGATGTAATGTCACCTTGTGGCCTTTGTTAGTACTATGTATGTCCCATCCATTTGATAAAGATCTACAAGAACTAGAGAGCCAATCATCCATGTATCTCCACGTTCCCATCTTTAAAAGACAGCAAAGGAGACAAATTTATTGTCCTTGTCTGGTATTTTCCCCTTTTCTTTATAGTCCGTCCTGCTCATCTTCCATTTCAATTATTGAATTTGCATTGAAGGAGGCCCACGTGCTTATCTGTCTGGTAAGGTGTGGTTGAGCAACCTGACAAGGTCTGTCCATTCATTGCGCCCCAACGATGTACTAACTAACAGATAAAACCAAATATGTCAGCAAGCGTCCAAAGAGGAATTTTGTTGAGGAATTATTTTGCAATTTCTTTTACCAAAAAAAAGAAAAATTTTTTTGCAATTCCGAACAATCAGCCGTGGTGGCTCAGTTAGGTTTCGCCCAGAGGGGAGGAATTCGAAGCCCTTGCGAAGTAAGGGGGCTGACTAAGTTGCTTGGTGACTTACCCGGTGGCATTGGGTGGTGGTTTTCCCATGTTGCCTCCAGATTCTACCTGCGGGCTGTTGGCTTTTGGGGTTTCCGAGTTACTAAAAAAAAAAAAAAAGTTTTGCAATTCCAAATTGTTTTCGTGTTATGGACAGTAACTTGAAAGTTGAATAATTTCAAATAAAAAAACAGAAATATTATAATGCTATGGGGCATCGACCCATGTTCTTACAATCTTCAAACGCGATATGTAAGTTATTATCTTCAATCGTTTCTTAACAAGTCGCTACTACAATTTATAGATGGCCATTGGGAAATTTCTTAGAGATTTTGAAGAATTTTTATTAGAGGTTGGCCTCAAATCTTCCGTTTGAATCAGAAGTTAGGGATTTGAGAGGAAAAGGTATTAAAGAGAAAGAAAGTTAGAGGAAAAGAAGCGGAGGAGGAGAAAAAACAGCTAGTTCCCACTCTTTATGTTTGCAAAGAGAGGAAATAATTGGAGGTAAATGCCTGTAGTGATGAAATTTCCTCATTACCCATGTGTAATTGTTCACGGTAAACTAAGCTTTTTTTCCCTCTAATTAAACATGGTACTAAAATGTTTGAATATGAAACTAAGCCTTGATTTATTAATTTATTCTTTTAAAATAATTGGTTGTGATTTTCATAAAATTTCATATAGTATTAGGGCAAAAATCCGGGTTCAGTTCTTTTTGAGCTGTCATTTGCCACTTTCATTAGATATGAATGGTTTCTGGTTTCATTCAAGTTGCATTTGAAATCTGAAATCTGTACGTTAGAACATATTCACTAATTAATTATAGAATTTTATTTAGAGGTTGGCCTCAAATCTCCCGTTTCAATCAGAAGTTTTAGGCATTTGAGAGGAAAAAGTACTGAAGAGAGAGAAAGTTGGAGGAAAAGAAGCGGAGGAGGAAAAACAGCCGGTTCCCACTCTTTACGTTCGCAAAGAGAGAAGATAACTGGAGGTAAATGCCTGAAGTGATGATTTTTCCTCATTACCCACGTGTAATTGTTCACGGAAAAACGATCATTTTTTCTTCTAAATTACGCGTAGTACTAAAATGTTAGAATATGAAATTATGCCTTGATTTATCAATTTATTCTTTTAAAAAATTTGGCTGTGAACTCATATAATTTCACATGTCATTAGAAACGATGATCCCGAGTTCAAATCTTTTTGAGCCATTCATTTCCCACTAATTAGAGATGGGTGATTTCAAGTTCCATTTAGGTTTCATCTAGAACTCGAAACTTGTCGAAATAAGTTCACTAATATTTTGAACTTGAAACTTATCATGCATGTCGCGACCTAATTTTTTCGCGGGTTCACCACCTAAAACTAGGTTAATGGATTACTAAGTCTTTAAGCTTAGCTCGGGCTCTCCCAAACCCATACCAATTCGCGACTTAGGTTTGAATTCTTATCATGCAAATTGATTTTATTTAGGAGTCGCCACTAATCAGTTTATGGTAGGTCGATTAGACACCTAAGTAAAATAATGGGAGAATTACTTTATTCCTACGAACCAGAGACTAAGGGTACGGGGACTTGATTACATTAGATTTCTTTAATGCCCTTTCGGTACCATTCTTTTTATTTACAGAAATGTTTTTGTGCAGGCAGCTGATTTATTTTAAACTATCTCCCTAACATGTGAGGTTATTATGCGGGTGCGCAAACTACCAATTTAACACTCAAGAAAGCAATTAAATAATGTAAAACATACCTAGAAGCAATGAAAACATCTGTATTGTTAAATCAGAAATCACATCAGCAGCCCTAGATATGATTTCTAATTAACACGCAATTTCAAAAAAAAAAATTGTTTTCACTTTATTTAATGAAAATCATGACTTATGCAATGCAATGTTAATAATCTAATATGACATGGCAGCATGACCTAAACTATATGACATGAAGAAATGCAATAATTAAATGCCATCTAAATGACCTAATTCTAATGACATGCAATGCGATGCAATGACATGCAAAATTATTTGAACTAAGATGTCATGCCCCATATAATTTAGCACGCGAGTTATATGTCATGCGACATTTATTAAATGATTTAGTCTAATGACGAAGAAGTTCTAATTAAATGAACCTAATAAAAACTAAATGACGTGCATTTGATATTTCTATTTAAAAATGCGAAAATAACCTAGCTAGATTAAAATTCAATCTAACTTAAACTAAGGATTAAGTCACATTAAATCCTAATTTAAACTAAGATATTATCTTAATCTAACATGTAATTGATCTAATATGCAATGACATGCGGAGCAAGCCCTAATGACATATGCATGATATTTTTTATCTTTTATTTTTTATTTAAAATTCAAAATTTAAAATTGCCACGTAATTAAACATGCAACTAAAGTCCTAAATAAATGCATTTTTTTATATTTTTTTGAACTAAAATCCCTATCCTAGCTATGCAAGATAACAAGAAATATTCTAAAACAAACTGAATCCTAATTCAAATATTTTTTTTAGATTTTTTTAATGATTCTCTAAAATAAGCAATTATCAACTAAACAGTAAATCTAAACAATCAAGATATGCAATCATATAAAGGATCAAAATAACCGAAAAAATAACCTGTTGTCTCACAGGTCAAATTAACGATTATCCTAACCCTAATTATCACAACAAAGAGTTCAAAATAACTAAAATCTAATCCGAATTCTTACGGATCAAATTAATAGTTATATTGATTCAACACTTAAAATACTATCGACAAATCCCAGAAATTATTATAATAAAAAAATGATCCGAGATCTTACGGATCAAATTAGTAATTACAATAATTCTAGGAATATCCTGTGGATAATGCCTACAAAATCCATAAAATAAAGATCACTCCTGAACTTAAAAGAAATAAATAAAATAAAGTAAATAGAAAAAGAATAAAACTACCTAATTTCCCTTTCCTTTTCTTTTTTTGTTTTTCTTTTCCTGCTTGTAACCGTGGGTCTCCAAGGGCAGCGGGTCAATCGGTCCGGCGAAGGGGAACTCCGGCAAGGGCGGCAGCAGGCACAGCTGGTCACGGGTCAGGCGAGACAGGGGCGGCACGGGCGAAGGAGACAGCCGGCGTCGGGGTACGTTGGAGCAGCAACGTGGGCAGCCGGCGTCGGAGTATTGGCGCGGACTGGGCGGCAGCAGCAACAGGGAGGCGCGGCGTCGGTGGCCGGCGAACAGCGGGGTTGCGGGTCGCAGCGGTGTTGTCCCACGGGTGTGTAGCGGCTCGGCGTTCAGTTCCGGCGTCGTGGGTCAGCAAGCAGAGCAGCAACGACGACGGGGCACGGGCTGAGGCGCGGCGGCGGAGCTGCGGACGTCGTAGGCGCGGGCGAGGCGCGGCGTGGCAGAGGCGAGCGAACCACTGGCGGTGCGGAGGCGCGGCGGAGCTCGGAGATCGACGGGCGGCGTCGCGGGGGTGTTGCAGCGGCGCGGCGTCGGCGAGGGCGAGAGCGCGGTCGTCGGGGGGCGCGGTTCGAGGTCAAGAGCGGCGGTGGTGCAGTGACAGGTGGCGCTCGGCAAGGTCAGGAGCGGCGGGCTTCGTCGGAGCTCCGGCGTCGGGGTGCGTTGGAGCAGCAACGTGGGCAGCAGGTTGGGAAGACGATGAACAGTAGGGGTCAAATCACCCCTTTTCCTTCTGCCTTTACCCTTCTCCTCTCTGCAGCCGCACTCCCTTCGTACTATCTCTCTTTCTTTTATTTTTCTGCAGTTTTTCCTTTTTCTGCTATTCTTTTTTGCAGAAGCAAAACCTCTCTTTTTTTTTTTTACTTTTCCGACGAAGATAAAACCCCTTTCACATGAACTCCGTACGCATCCTTTTATAGACGAAACAAAACGTGATCTTTTTGTTAATATTTCCATCTCACGAATATTGCTTATAACCTCTTGATCATAAAAATCCCTATCTCATGAATATTCATCCCCGATTTCATCATCTATTGATAAAAATAAGATTACAATGCAATTTTCTTAATTTTCAAAAATCATCATAATATCACATCAAATCTTAATTTTTCACAAGATAATTAATTAAACAACAACGACGGGCTTGGGTTAATTTTATCCTTTCATGGCCTAGCCCGGCCTATTAATTTAAAATTCAAAACCACCACTTCGACCCATCCGTCACCGGTCAATAAATAAAAATGCCAATTAAAATAAAATGCACCTAAATCTATATGCTATCTAATTAATATACTTTTTTATAAAATTAAACCCTAATTTTTAATGACTAAACGGGCCGTTAAAATTTAGGTGTCAACAATGCATATATTAGAACTTGGAACTAGACTAATTCCAATTCTCAAATTCTTGGTTCTATTCTGTAACCTTACTCGCCTCTAACTATTACTATATATTTTCACACTTAATTTCAAGTCAAAATCCAACTTATGCTTGACAAAGCCGACATGAATATTCAATTATTAAATCATGTTTTCATCTATGGACTTAAACTTGGCAAGATCAAGTGTGACAGTCATTGTTCTTACTACGCATGTTCTTCGCTTTCCTTCTTTCCTTCCTTCCATATCTTCCCTTTTTTGACACCGGCTGTTTGTTCGAGCCTATAGAGGAAAATGACCATGTGGCTTATTAGTTCCATTTTTCTGTGTAGAAATTGACTTCAGCAATTAATAGACCTAACCACACGCTTTAATCCCATTTTACGTCAATGAATCATTGGATCTCCATCAATTTTATTTTGACATGAGAAGTGATGGCCAAGCGAAAGTGATCTTCCAATTTGATCTCAATCGAGACTTCTCAAATCTAATGAGATTGGCCAAATCCGACAACCAGATGTGTTGGGACTCGAATTTATAACACAGAAACACCGTTTCATCCAGGGGTGTCAATGGGTAGGGTCGGGTTGGGTTTTGTAGTTACCCGACGCGACCCGAATCACAAGGGTCACACACTATGAACCGACCCGAACCAACCCAAAACACATTAGACCCACATCGAAAATTCGGGTTTGGTCGGGTCGGGTCGGGTCGGGTCGGGTCGCTGTGTTTCTCACTTTTTTCTTTTTCACCTTTTTCTGGGGTTCGGGTTGGGATGGAAACTATCGACTTTTGTTTTTCTTATTGACTCTCGCGGCAATTTTGTAGAGGGAGCAAGCAGCTCTGCTGCTCCATGGCAAGAACAGCTCAAACGAGACTCCACCGTGAGTTTAGTCGGTCCACCACCACCTGGCCATCACCAAGCACCACCTATACTAACAAACACCGTCACAGGTCATCGTCCAGTACAGCATTGTCCATCATCGCCGGTCACCGGCCATCCCATATTCGCAATCACATAACAACAGCACTATGGAGAACAGGAATTGGAAAAACAAACCGACATGGATATCTCATGGGATGGACACTCCGGTCATGGACTCCGAACATTTCCTCTCAGCAAGCACCGCAAAGATACGGTCGGAGAATTTTCAAAACAGAGAGTAGAAACCTGAGAAAAATATACACTCAGATTTTCAACATACTGTGTGTCATTGTGATTATCAAATCCAGTTCATGCAAACTGCAATATAATATTTGACCCAAATAAGGATGCATAGCCGAATTGGAAGGTTGACAAATTCATATCTGATTTAGACGCTTTGTGTAAATCACATCACTCTCTCGTTTATGCGAGTCTTTCTCTACCCTCTGGTAGCGCTGTCTTCTCCACAAACCCTAGATCTCGCATAAATCTTGATACTCTTTCCCCTTTTTTTGTCTCTTTTACACAATGACTCACTAAAAACAAACCACCCCCCCCAAAAAAAAAGGTTTCGTCCGATCTAGCTTTTGCTGAGTGCGATGGCTGTTTCTTCATTCAATAGAACAGTAGTCTCGGTTGGTCGGCTGGTGCTCTTACCTCCGAGGCTCGTATCAAGGTTGGATCTCTCTTCATCTCTCTACACGTTGGCGGAGCTACTAGCGGATTGAAGTAGTGAATGGGATATACGCAGTAGTTGTAGGTGGTTTGAGTTCGATTCTGGTTCAGGCCTTCTGGCATAGCTGTTGGATGTGGGAGTAAGATTCTGGTCTGGACTTCTGGCATGAAATCGCTGTAGATGTTATCTGTGAAACGGGTTTGATCAGCGTATGAGTCTAGCTTTGATGAGGAAACCTACTAAAAATAGTATTGAGTCTCTGTCAGCAAGATGCTTGGGAAAATGTCTAAGAGGAATTTGCGCAGAATCACAGAGCGCCTTATCTTGCCTCTCTTTGTATGTTAATGTTGATGTCCGCCGCTGCTTTTCTTTCTAGCTTTTTTGTTCTTTAACCTAGTCAGCCTGCATGGATAGTAAAGAAGAAAATGACTTGCGGGTGGCAGCATTATGTAAACGACTAGGACATCTATGGTCCGAGGAAGATGTGGTTGAAGTAAGTCCGGAGATATCCTTACAAAAAAGAGATGAATGCAATATAACAATTTTGGGTAAACTATACTCTAAACCCAATGTCAATTATCCTGCATTTTTCACAACTATGAAGAAAGCATGGAAAACAGAGGTAGTAGAATGTGCACAAAAAGGACTAGGCCTCTTTACCTTTGTATTTCAATCAGAGGCGGAAAATGAAAGAGTACTGAAATTAGCACCTTGGTCTTATTCCAGCAATTTGCTTGTACTGAAACAGTGCGAGCTTGAAATTACAGAACACTGTTATGATTTCTCTAGAGCAGCTTTCTGGGTAAGAATAGGAGGTATTCCCCCTGGTTGGAGGGTTGAAAAAGTTTACCACGATTTGGGGAAACTAGGCCAGGTCCAGGAAATACAGCTCGAAACTATGGGAAACATGCAACAAAAAGGAGGAAGAGTTAGAGTGGAAATAGACTTATCTACTCCTCTGAAATCAGGAACCATTTTGGATATCGGCAATAAATGGTCGTGGGTGGAATTTAAATACGAGAGATTACCCCATTATTGCTACTCCTGCGGAAGAATAGGTCACTATGCCCAAGATTGTCCCGAAATCCCTTATTCGGAATCACCATGGGCAATCGACAAAATTGGCTCCTATGGACCATGGCTGAAAGCAAAAGTCAGTGACCATAGCCCTTATTGGGAGGCTTTTTATGGAAACATTGAAGATGGCCTTATAGTAGAAGAAACCATACCTGTAGCACCTTCTCCAGGTAGAGAGCAGGATATAACCGTACGAGAGAAAGGTCCAGAAATGCGTCTTGAAGCTTGTAGTAAAAAAAGAGCCGAAAGTTCCATGGAGCCAGAGATAATGGGTGACCCTATTACAAATCAGCAGATATTTAAAGATCATGGAAAACAGATCATTTGCTCAGATGCTCCCATACAGAATTCTCTTAAAATAAGCAAAAGTAGCAAAAAGACCATGAAGGTGCAGAAAGCTAAGAAGCATAAATGTTTACCTGAACCTACCCCTCTTCTCATTGATGATTCAGGCATGACGGAGACTCCAGTGAAGTTGCTCAAGGATGGAACAGATTGGGCTTTGGTGGCTAGCCCTAATAAGCCACCAAAGACGACATGAAAATTATTAGCTAGAATTGTCAGGGGCTGGGCAACCCCCTGACAATCCAGGAACTAAGAGCATTAATTGCTCTTGAATGGCCCAGTATAGTTTTTCTGATGGAGACTAAAGACAAAGCAACGATGGTGGAGAGTATATGCAAAAAACTTCAATTTCAGCACTTATTCCTTGAAAATCCAATAGGTATAGCAGGGGGATTGGCGTTAATGTGGAATGAGGAAGTAACATTGCAAGTGCAAAGCAGTTCTAAACAATTTATTGATGTCAAATGCACTGATCCAGCTAGGAAAATAGCATGCAGATTACTTTTATTCACGCTTCCACAAATTTTGGCGAGCGGATACAATTATGGCAGCATATGAAGACATTGAAACCTCACAGTTCCAATCCATGGATACGCATGGGGGATTTCAATGAGATTTTATATGTATGGGAGAAAGTTGGGAAAAGAGTAGATAATAAAAGAATAGCAGCTTTTAGAGATATGCTCAATGAGTTATCTCTGATGGACATGGATTGCTAAAGATGTGCATTTACGTGGGCAAACAACAGAGAAAGGGAGGACCTTGTTAAAAAAATACTGGATAGGGGGTTATGTACCTTGGGATGGCGAGTTACCTTTCATGAAGTAGAAATCAATGCACTTCCAGCAATAGGCTCGGACCATAGCCCTCTTGTTATGAGGTTATACCCTGAACGCAGGAAAAGAAGAAGAGAATTTAAAATGGAGGTTTTCTGGTTAGAAAATGAAGAATATCATGATGTTATTCACCATGTATGGACCCATACAGCCTTTTCCCAGGCCACTTTTTCAGAAAAACTTCAGGAGACCTCAAAAAAACTCACACAATGGAGTCAACAGAAGTTTGCTCATGCACCCAGCAGGATAAAAGAGTTAACTTAGGCCCTAACAACAATAACTAATCAGCCACAACAGCATACAAGCAGAAAGGAAGTGAACATCATTATCCACCATATAGACACACTAAGGAAGCAGGAGGAACAATATTGGGGATTGAGGTCATGAATTAAATGGTTACAGTGGGGAGAAAAAAATACACGATTTTTTCACGCCACAACAATTCAAAGGAGGCATAGAAATCATATTACAATGCTGCAATTGGAAGATAACAGGTGGTGTCGGGATCCAGGAGTAATCAGAAATCATATCCAAGATTATTATAGTAATTTATATAAAACGAAGGGAACGAAATTATCAACTGTCTTAAGCCAATGCCACTCTCCTATTGATGATCGTATAAATGCAACCCTGGTGGCCAATCCAACGATGGAGGAAATAAGAACATTAGTTTTTCAATTGGGAGCCCTGAAAGCGCCTGGTCCTGATGGGTTCAATGGCCTGTTCTATCAAAATGACTGGGAGATTATTCAGACTGACCTATTTCATCTTGTGTAGAACTTCTTCAACATAGGTATTCTAGATCCTCATTTAAATCAAACATATATTGCCTTGATTCCCAAAGTGAAAAATCCTGAGACAATTAGTCAGTTTAGACCCATCAGTCTCTGCAATTTCAGCTATAAAATTATCTCAAAACTACTAGCAAATAAACTGAAAAAGTGGCTGCCAGAAATAATCGCACCGGAACAGAGTGCCTTCGTTCAGGGTCGACAGATACAGGATAACATCCTCATTGTGCAGGAAGTGTTACACCAGCTGCGCATCACCAAAAGAAAGAAAAAACATCAGGATGTACTCAAATTAGATATGCAGAAAGCATACGACAAAATTGAATGGGATTTTGTTCGGGATTGCATGCTGAAAATGGGTTTTTCTGAGAAATGGGTGGCTCTAATAATGCAATGCATAACAACAGTGACTTTCAGTGTTAAGCTCAATGGAGAACCTACCCCTTTTTTCAGTCCATCCAGAGGTCTCAGGCAAGGAGATCCCCTGTCACCTTATTTATTCATCTTAATCACAAATGTGTTAACATGGTTGATGCAAAAAGCAGTTGCATAAGGCAGCATACAAGGTATACAGCTCAACAGGTATTGTCCTAAGCTCTCTCACCTTCTTTTTGCGGATGATGTTATTTTCTTCATGGATGGCACCGTAAGGGAATGTCAGAATCTTACACTTACAATTAACCAGTATTGTTATGCAACGGGGCAAGCTGTTAATTTAAACAAGTTAGGAGTTTATTTCAGTAAGAATTGTCCCTTACCACTTAAGAGGAACATGGCCCAAGAACTAAGAGTGCCTATTTATGAAAACACAGGTAAATACTTAGGTATCCCTACAGAATGGGGACAATCCAAAAAAGAATTATTTGCATGGATCTTAACCAAAGTAAACTCAAAGCTGAAGGGTTGGAAGGAAAAGTTACTTACCAAAGCAGGAAATGAAGTCTTGATTAAGAGTGTGGTGTAGGCCATACCAACCTATGCAATGTCGATCTTTAAGTTGCCAGTGTCCATATGTAGAGCAATTGAAAGGCGAATAGCTTCATTCTAGTGGCAGAAAGGAGATACAAAGAAAGGAATCCATTGGAAGAACTGGGAAGTGCTGAAAAACAGAAAGGATGAAGGAGGGATGGGATTCAAAGACTTAATTACCTTCAATTGTGCAATGCTTGGTAAACAAGTATGGCGGTTACATACTTCCCCGAACACATTATGGAGTAAAGTTTTAAAGGGCATATACTTTCCTCATGGAGATATCTGGAATGCACCGAAGGGCCAGCGATCATCTTGGGGCTGGCAAAGTATGCTGTTGGGGCGAGATACCATTAAAGCAGATATCAAATGGTTAGTAGGGGATGGCAAATCAATCCAAATCAGGGCGGATAAATGGCTATCACAGGAGATAATAGACGGACCAGTAAACCAAGTAGAACCTACCATGGTGGAAGGACTGATTAATGAAGAATCCCGAACATGGAAGCAGACCCTCATTCATCAGCTTTTTGGGGACAAAATAGCAAACGAGATTCTAGCTATTCCCGAGTAAAGACCCCAAACCCGACATCAGAATATGGACAGGAAATTGTAAAGGGAATTTACGGTGAAGAGCGGATATAACGGGTCCATGCATCGAACACCAAACTAAATCAACATAAAGCTTCTTCTTCTTACCAGCCCCCACGAACTCTATGGACACAGATCTGGAGTCTCTCTGTCCCACTGAAAATCCGAACCTTTCTTTGGAGCATTTGTCAAAACGTCGTTCCCACAAGGGAGAATCTCTACAAAAAAGAAGAAGAAGATTACCCCAGATCCTTTATGTCGATGTGTTACACGCAAGTTGAAACCACCGAACATCTTTTTTTCTATTTTGTAGGTGGACTAAACAGATCTGGAAAGATAATCGGCTATAGGGAACGAATATTATGAAACAATTCAAACGACTCTATCAATGGCTTCTGGCAGTATTCGACTCACGAAGGAAACTACCTGATCGGCAGTTCATCGCAGGGGTTCTATGGCAAATCTGGAAGGCTCGAAACTCCTCGATCTTCAGAGCAAAGGCTCCCAACCCAGTGGATATCCTTGATCTCGCATAAACCCAGAACATTGCCTTTAGTAGAGGAGCGAAGAAAAAGCCAAACCAAATTACAAATCAACACTTACCAGAGGACCGGACACCACCGGGAAATCGTGAGGTAAAATTGAACGTAGACGCGTCATGGGTACCAGGAGAATTCCTTTGTTCTGTTGCCGGAATCGCCAGGGATGAAAAGGGGTGTGTTGTCGACGGCTTTGCAGCGGAAGCTAGGGTTTCTTCATCCGCACATGCAGAAGCAGAAGCCCTTCTACACAGGTTATGTTACCTCACAAACTGGAAGCCGACTCACGTGCAAGACGCACGAACTCAAGCCGTTCACTTTATCTGTGAAAGTGACAGTTTAGCGGTGGTGGATTTTGTCATGGGCCGGGCCGAGATACCCTGGCATCTACAAGACATTATTCAACGTTGCCGACAACAGCTTTCCCTATGCACAAACGTATCAGTAAACTATTGTCCCCGGGAGGCAAACAAAGCTGCCGATTGGCTGGTACGCACACACCGAGCAAAGAAACTTCCTTTAAATTGGGTGCATATACCCCCTCTATCTCTCTGGGATATTTTAGTATCATATTGTAAATCGTCGTTGTGTTCTAAGACTTCTTAATATAATACATATATATTACTTTCGACCAAAAAAAAAAATGCAATGAATAGAGTTTCATGAGATGGATGGACTCTCTGAGTAAATAAAGAAATTATTTATTGCCGGGGGGGTCCAATCGATGAAAAAAATTATCGATCAAGTCCCCCCTTGACATGACAATACTCGAGGCGTTCAAGATTTTCAAGAGTAAAAAGAGTCTGAATTCAAGATGGAAGATCTTGAATCACATAATGACTGAGGGTACATAGCTGAATCAAGCAAGGAGGATGGCTTGGCAGTTGTATGTTTCTGATGGGCTCTGCAACACAAATAGGCACTGTATGTAAATGGAGTTGTAAGGCCTGATTCATGCTGAGTGCATGTGTTCTTAACACTGCGAAGTACTGAGAGAAAGTGTAAGACCAGTTCTGCATTCAATAACAGACAAATTTTACATCGCATTTGTGTCCAAACTTGAAATATAGAACAGTTACTCATTTACATGATTTTGGTGACACTAGAGGGTAATAAATCAAACTGGAAAGCCTAATTAATGCACTAATGTCAAACAAGGTGGACAACATCAGGCTGCATTGGCAGCATGGGCATGGAATGAACTAATTAAGCTTCTCTTCAGGCAGATCGTGAAGATCAGAGAAGCTTTGATATAACATGACAAGAAGTCCAAAAGGCATTTGAGGCAGCCCTAAGAAGTACTGGGTTCTGATAGGTCCTGAAAGAACAAACATTGACCACAATTACGTTGAGAGAGAGAGACAGAGAGTTGCAAAAGTCAAGAGTTGGATAAATCTGCAAGAGTATGGAGGTTAAGAATTGTCTAAAAGAACAGCGTAAGATTCAAACATGCTCCAGCATAGAAAATATAGGAAAATCACATGCTGAAAATAATAAACCAATATTTGAAAGGAGATTAACTAAAAGACACACCCAATGGTTGTTGCCCCCCAGGATGCTACGTTATAGATGACTTTGCTCCCATCCCATGCCTTCCAAAGCTTTCCTTTCTTCTTTTTCACAGAGAATTTCTTGCTAAGAGCTAATAGGAAATTGAAAGTATGTCAGGATTCTTCTTATCAACCAGTGATGAAACGTTATCCTCTTTCCATGCATTGACAGCCTATCAAGTACCTTTTGTGACTAGTAAGAAAATATAGTAAAACGACTGAGAGGCTCCAATGTCTGACCTGCTTGGAGTTGATTAGGAGTTAATTCTTGAAAACACGCAGTGGCTCTGTTAGCAAAGTCATATGCACCTGAGGTATATTCCAATCATGCTTACATTGAAAAATTAGCATCAAATGAGTATGCCTATGACATGATTTGATCATTTATTTAAAAAAAAAATTACAATGGACAATTTGTTTATGATGGATGGAATCCTTTCAAGATACAGAGCAGACACCAACAGCTCTCCCGCACAGAGTAAATTCTAAGTGTCCTGAACTCTGTTTGCAACTTGTGCACTAAAATATCTACATCACAGAACCTCTAGTTTCATCCACCACCTAATATAACAAGTCTTCCCAACATCTCTAAGATCATATGGGGTTACCTACTACTACCCCATCACCAGCAAAGGCTAGCCCACATGCTAAGAACAATACCGAAACACAGCTAGACCGCATAAACTCAAGAATGCCTACATCACTACCTCAGCTCAGCCTAGAGTCCCAAGATTTCCTTCCAAACAGAAGCCAAAAAAAAAGACGGATTAACCCATCCGCCGCAAGAATTCGAACTGCTTTAAAAAGACGGCGCATCGTTTCTCGACGTTCTTTCGAGAACCCGAAACCCCGCGCGACGCGACTCCAGACGCGTAGTAAGGACCAATCCAATCCCCCCACCCTCCCAGCACAGCCTACCACAAGAGCCAATTCTCCACAGAAAGAGACCGAATCGCTCCCAAGGAAAACAATTCGAGCCCTGCGCAGCTCAAAAAGAAGCAAACTCGAACGAAGAGAGCGACCTCAAACAGAGCCCTAAAAGAGCACCCGCCTCCTCCTTCACCACCACCATAGTCAATCGAATTTGGAAAAAAATCAACAGGAAAATTCAACAAAGAAGAAGGACGCCGAAGCTCCTCGCGGATCAAGAAATCAATGGAAGCATGGACCTGAGGGGTTTTCGGCGACGAATGGACGAATGGCGACGTGAGCAAAGGCATAGTCGTCGGAGAAGAAGGCGGAGCCGAGAAGGAGAAGGTATGTGTTTGACTGTTTGGTGGCCAAACCTTGGGTAAAGAAAGATGAGAACGTGTTTGTGTTTGTGTTTGTTGGCTTGTTTGGAATTTGGAGTTCATGTGTTTCAGGTCAAATTTGGAGTTAATGTGTTCCAGGGACGAACAATGTTCCAACCCTGATCCAATTCAAAATATATTTCTTTGATTGTTTTATATTTGTTACTAAAATAGTATCAAGATCCGAAACATGTATTATATTTGTTTCGCGTTCAGGTCGGGTCAGGACAGATTTTTTGATACCCCTAGTTTCATCTCCAATTAGTGACTATACGTCGGACGGAAAATGGCAAAATCTTCCTCGTCATGTCACTAGCACCCGCATCTACTATGATAACAACAGCCAGGCATAGGACAATTTGATTTCGATTCCCTCGATGTAATCGAAACATGGGATGGATATGTTAGTTTCGTTCTCACGTGCTGCACATTCAAATTGATCAGAGAAGTCTCCACTGCACTCGCCCCCACGCAGGTCTTAGCAAGTGCCGATTTGCTGTATTGACATGGTGGATAATGCTTTTTTATTTTGGCAAATCTAAGGTCGAACGTAGTTTGCATAATTTATAATGAAATAGCCAGCGTGGATTACTGTCCTAAAGATAGTGCGACTTCCGTCCCTATTTCAAGAGGTTTTGAATTGGGATATGCTGGTATTTTCGACTTAGGTTACATAGATTAATCCGACTTATTATTTGATTCTCCAAAGATGAGGGTGCATTTCTAGGTGGCGGTTGAGGCCCGAGATGCAACTTGCTATAAATAAAATCCTTCATTATCCTATGCTAGTTCGGAATGGTTGGTACGTGATTTTATTGGAGGGATTAGGAGGAAAGAAAAAGGGAATTAAATATATATATATATATGAAACTTTTCCAAATGGAAAGGAAAGAGGAGGAGGGCGATGGATTAATAAAGTCATTTTTACATGCATTTTTAATCTCGGGAGGGATTTGTATATTAATAAACAAATTTTTTCATTCTTTCTCGCTTACACCCTTGTTTTCTATCTTATTTCTAAATGCACAAAAAATATCCACTTACACCTTATATCTTATTTCTAAATACGCGAAAAATATTCACATCAAGATGCATTTTTTCCTTTCTTTTCTCTCGTTAAAATCCAAAACGACACTATTATAATTCAATCCTTTCAATTTTTTTCTCTTCTTTCTCTCGTAAAAATTCAAATCCTTTATTTTCCTTTCTAATCATCCCCACCAAATATAGGTCAAAGGTGAATTTAGTCAATTCTTTCTTCCTCTTATTTTTAAAGTTTTCCAATAAATTGAGTTACCTTCGACATGCTTAGTGTTACCTTGTTGGGATATCTTGCGGTGTGATTGACATAAGCTCTTCTTGACATGATTCTCTCGGAATGGCTCGACTTGAGAGAGAGAGATTAGACTTGAATGCATTAGTAAAACCTCAAAATCAACGACACTAATATTATCTGCTTTTTTTTTTTTTTTTTTTTTTTTACTGGGGTTGGTCGACCTATTGTGTCACCGCTAAGCAAGACAACTCGCCGTCCTTGATCTTAGGCTGAGAAGATGCTAATCTTCTTGTGGATCAATCCCGTCCAACTCGTTTTTTTCGTAATAATCACTGAATTTTGGACTATGCCCTTCTCCTCTCGCTACCTTCGTACGTTCGCCCAAACGTAACGATACTGTTGGGAATAACGGATCCCCGAAAAGTGGATTCGACACTAAATCGAACCCCTAAATCAATGCGACGAGCCTAGGAAAACAACACGTATCACCGATCCTAAAGCACACCACGGATTCGAGCGTACCTTTTTAGCCACAGATTAAACACCGACGCCGTTAGAGGAAGAGAAACTTGGCCTTGTTCGATCCGATGAAGCAAATTCGCCTTTTGCGCTTCACTGTTTTCTTTTTGGGAGAGAAAGCGAGAGAGAGAGAGAGCGTGAGAAGAAAAAAGACGTACGTTCGCTTTTTGTTTTCAACAGGTGTCTTCTTTCTCTCTCTCTCTCTCTCTCTCTCTCTCTCTCTCTCTTTTGTACGTCCCTCCATCCATGGGCCCTATTCCCGTGGGCCGGGTTTTTTGGGCCCAACTTGGGCGGACGGGCCTTAAGCCTATCGCTAATAAAACCTTCATCTCCCACTCGCATATGGTGGGCCGAACATGATTCTCTTTACCTCTCTTCAACATTCATACCGGTGAATAATCCGTGCGACCAAAGCATACTTTGAGAGCTCATTGCTATACATCCGTTAGGAATATATAGCACTCATAATGGGCATCTCACTCTGAGTAGATTTAGTATGCGTACCTAGATCGATCGATCACATTTATATCTCTCTTGATCTCTTTTAAACAATGATATATATATATATATATATATATATATATATATATTCATAATTATAATTATCACAAAGACAGTCATAATTGGTCGACCAGTGAATACAAAACTATAATGTGATTCCCCAAAATCGATCTTCCTCTTTCCTTCAAACTCTTAATTTCAGTTCAGCTTGCTTTTCTAGAAATGTCCCATTAGATCGAATCAACTCATGATCATTGGCAACATCCTAAGATAGCAAACACTAAATAGAAACCTTGAGAATAAGTAAAAGTCATGAGGGCACTAAAATTGAGGAACTCTTTTCCTCAAGAGTCTCACACATCATAAAAGTTGAGATCAAACTTTTTGCCACTCTTATTGGTCGGCTCATGCATACGTAATATGAAATATGTATTACGGTATTAACTCATTTCCCATGAAGCGTATGTCTACACCTTTCAATACCGTACATATGATAGTTCAGACATACCCAATGTCTAACTTGAGTTCACGTATCTACTCATTCACAAAAATTCATCAGAACTCACATCTGGCATCTTAGACAGATAAAGTAAAATATGTTGGGTATTTTACTTTCGGACATAGTTAGTATTATGTCCTCATCTTAATACTCAATTAAGGTGACATATGTATTTTAAGCTTGAGCTCTCGATTATCACCTAGATAATAAGCTTAAAAATAGTCTCATCTCTATTTATCACACAGTAAATAGAGGCGATTACCCGTGTGAGTGGGCTAATCTTTTATCTGTTCAACATACTTTCTCAACTTAAAGTAATGCACTAAGCATTAAGATGCACAAAGATCAAACAAAGATTCATAGGCATTAATAATGAAACAACACTAGTTCATAAATGTGAACAAATCAGGGAACTTACAATCCAGTACATCAGACTCTACGCAATTCTAGAGATTTTACATAACCACAAAACACATCTCTAGGTATTGGCTTTGTCATAGGATATGCTACCATTCTATGCGTAGATATGTACTGTAAGTTCACATCCTTTCGTGCAACCATATCCTTGACAAAGTTATACTTGGTATCTATATGTTTGGTCTTGCCATGATATTTTGGATCTTTAGTGTACGCTATAGCTGCTTGGCTATCACAATTAACCAATAATGGATTTGCAGCTTTCTCAATAACACATAAATGATCCAAAAATCTCTTAAGCCAAACTCCTTCTTGTACTTCTCGATAATGCCACGAACTCAGCTTCCATCGTGGATAAGGCTATACACGTTTGCTTTCTTGCTCCATGATATGGTGCCATTGTTCGCAAGAAGAAAGCAAATCCCGAGGTAGATTTTCTTTCATCTAAATCTCCTCCCCAATCAAAGATCGAATAGCCTTCAAGTCGCAGATCCTTTCCTTGGTAATTCAACTTGAAATCAGCGGTTCCCTTCGATACCTCGGTATCCTCTTAACGGCTTTCCAATGTGCTGGACCTGGATTGGATTGGTATCTACTTACCATTCCAACTGCAAAACATATGTCGGGTCTTGTACACATCATAGCGTACATCAAGCTCCCAACAGCACTAGCATAAGGAACATGTTTCATTTGTTTCTTCTCTTGTGGAGTTCTTGGACACAGTCAATGGCTCAATCCTTCACCTTTTGCAATAGGAGTGTCTATGGGTTTACAATCTTGCATACGAAATCGTTCAAAAACCTTATTTATATATGTTTCTTGCGAAAGAGATAACGATCTCTTCGAACGATCTCTTGAAATCTTAACTCCAAGAATGTATGCAGCCTCACCCATATCTTTCATCTCAAAGTTGGAAGACAACCAACTCTTGACAATATGAACAAACTCCATATTACTTCCGGCAATTAGTATATCATCAACATATAATGATATGATCACAAATTGATCCTTGGATCTTTTGATATATACACAATGATCCTCATCAATCATTGTAAAATCATATGCCATTACGGCATTATGAAAACGTATATACCATTGTCTCGATGACTGCTTGAGGCCATATATCGATCTCAAAAGTCGACATACCTTTTCTTCTTAGCCTTTCACTATGAAACCAGCAGGTTGTTCCATATATATTTCTTCCTCTAATTCTCTATTGAGGAAAGCAGTCTTTACATCCATCGATGTAACTCAAGATCCATACTAGCCACTATTGCCGAATAATGCGAATCGAGGTAAATCTCACTACGGAGAAAACGTATCTTCATAATCAATTCATTCCCGTTGATTATACCCCTTCGCCACAAGGCGAGCCTTATGCCTTTCTATCGAGCCATCAGCCTTTTGCTTTATTTTGAGAACCCACTTGTTCCCAATAGCTCTACGTCCTTTTGGAAGATCAACCAGTTCCCAGACTTGGTTTGATTTCATTGACTCAATTTCCTCTTCCATTGCATGAATTCATTTTTCCTTACTAGGGCAATTCAGAGCCTCATTAATATTTCTTGGCTCATCCTCATCTTGCGGAGCAACCATAAAAGTTTCCCCTTCAATTCAAAACGTTGACGGGGAATACTTTGGCGACTTGTTCGCCGTATGGGAGATTGTACACTTTGCACATCATTCCCCATTATGCTCCCACTTGGATTAGATAATGATGACATCATCTCATCATGTGGTTGCAATTGAGAATGAGTTGAATTCAATTCATCACTTCTCATATTACTCCCACTTGGACGAACTTCACTAATATCATTATCTTGATCCAATGTTTCAAATATGGAGTGATCTTCCCCTATTTCGCCATTCTTAGGAAATTCATCCTCTAAGAATGTGACATCCCGTGATTCAAATTCAGTTATACTCCCACTTTTCTGCTCACCTATGAACACATATCCTTTCGAGTGTTCAGAGTATTTTATGAAAATACTCTTCTTTCCTCTGGGACCCAATTTCCTAAACTTGTGAGAGGACTCATGTGTATAGGCAGCACAACCCCATGGCTTAAGAAAACTTAAGTCCGGTTTTCTACCTGTCCATAACTCATATGGAGTGGAAGTAACTAATTTAGAAGGCACACGGTTAAGTATATAGGCAGCAGTTAACAACGCATCACTCCAAAAGGTAATAGGTAAGTTAGCATGCGCCATCATGGACCTAACAATTTCCAGTAGGGTTCTGTTTCTTCTCTCCGCAATACCATTTTGTTGAGGAGTATATGGAATAGACAACTATCTTTCTATTCCTTTTTCATCACATAATTTTTTGAACTCATCAGATAAATATTCTCGACCTCGATCGGATCTCAATGCTTTTATTTTCTTGTCTAATTGATTCTCTACCAGGTTCATAAACCTTTTGAAACAACTTATTGCTTCAGATTTATGAGAAATCAAATAGACATATCCGAATCGAGTATAATTATCTATAAAAGTGATGAAATAAACAGCCCCATGCCTTTCTCTCACATTCATTGGACCACAGACATCAGAATGGATTAAATGCAGAGGAAATTCAGCTCTTTTACTTTTTCCAAATGGTTTCCTTGTCGTTTTCCCTTCTAGGCAATGCTTACATATGGGCAAATCGATTTTTTCAATATTGTCCAACAAGCCCTCTTTGGCTAGTCTATTCATACGCTGTTGGCCAATGTGACCAAGTCTAGCATGCCACACATTCATATCATTATCATATTTATTAGGAGACATGAGAAGGGAATAACAAACATTTGCATTAACATAATCAATATCTAATACAATGAAACCATCCAGAAAATAACCACAACCATAGTAATTTGTATTCAAAAACAAATCCACACATCTATTATAGAAGTTCATATTAAAACCTAATTTAACCAACACTAAAACAGACACTAAATTCCGACGAATTTCCGGAGCATACAACACATCATGTAGGAACAAAGTGCGTCCACCATGCATATTCAGTTGGCATGTGCCAATTCCTTTCACTTCGCCTGGAGTTGTTTCCCACATAGATCCACTTAGTTCCGGTTGGTACTGTCCGAATTCCACGAAGGATCCTCTATCCTTCGCTACATGGTCTGTCGCTCCCGAATCCACACCCACAAAGGATTAGACTCGATTAAGAACACGAACTCGACACAAAAGCAAAGTTCTGAAAAGTACAATGGGGTGCATACCTTCTTTGGCTCACGACATCGCGAGCATAGTGACCCTTCTTGTCACAGGTTGTAGCATTTCACCCTTGCAAGCTTCTTCATGCGAGGACGCTTTCTTCTTTCATGTTGGTTAAACTTGGGTTTCTTCCTTGAAGGACCTGCTTCCTTGCCTTTCCCTTTATCAAACCAGTTAGGGTGTTTGCGCTCGGAGCTCGAAGCTCCATGTGAGCTAGAACTAGCATGATAGAGTTCAGCATCCGGCTTAGCCGCCAAGAGGCGGTCCTCTTCCAGCTCAAGATGGCGCCTTTGCATCCTCAAAGGTTTTGATATTTTCATTATGAGTCAGGTGCACCTTCATATGCTCCCAACTCTTAGGCAAGGAACGAATCACTGCTTGCACTTGCTGCTCATCTGTGAGGACATGGCCAGCATCTTTCAGCTCATTTATCATGTTTGACATCTTTCTAAGATGTTGCTTCATGATCTCGACCATGAGGCTTCTTGTAAGAGTCAAACCTAATAGTGAGTTGTCTCGATCCGGTCACCGAAATATGACCAAATCTAGCTGCCAATGCCTCCCACATTTCCTTGGCATTGTCAAAACGCCTAAACTCTCGCATGACGTCATTTTCCATGCTGCTCAGCAACGTGATGCGAGCAAGAGAGTTATTTCATTTCCATGCAGCAAATGCTTCCTTATCTCTTTTGTGTTGCGCAGTGTTTCCTTCTTCAGGTTCTACCATGGTCAGGTTAAGAGCTTCAAGTGCCTCTTGCTCTTCCAGCACATATTGGATCTTCATGTGTCATATCTCATAGTTGTCACCATTGAGCTTTTCACCTTTGTTCAGCTCGGCAACTATGCTCTTCGTGGTCAAGCCATTGATCCGAACACATCGACATATATGCACGAATTATTAATGCCTAAAATTTATGCATCCCTTTTGCACAGAGACCCATCATATTAATGAACAATTTCAAGCAAGGTTTCAGAATCAAAAGGTCACTACGTTTCCAATCATCCTCCAAAATCCTAACTCAAAACTATCATTAATATGATTGTCATATGCAAAATAAATTCTATGAAGTTACAAAACTTCTATAACTACCCACAAAGAACCAAAGCAATAATGAAAGCAACAGATAATTGACATACAATATAATAATGCTTTCATATAATACAACTAACATATAGGTTGCTACATCAACAACAATCAGGTAGTAAGCATTACATAAGATGTCCACCAAGCACACTTAACTAAGAAAACAACCAATACATCTAATACCAAGCCAGCACACGAACTGGGAAAGATCCTATTTTGTTCAATTTCTTGATCTTTTCCCTTATAACAATGCAGTAATATTTATTTACAAAATCCATCACAATTTTCTTATATGAAGCAGCTCCGTTGACATCCCATATGCGATTCAACACATCTTGCCATTCAGGTGGAAGAGTGTTTATGAAAAATCGCACCATCTCTGACTGTGACATAGGACGACCATTCCATATGACCTGTTGAATTTTCCCGTTGACTTCAAGGACATGATCAATTAAGTCACCACTCTCCCATCGATGATCAGTCAGCTCAGCTATCAACTTAGACAGCCTATCCTTTTGTTCATCGGTAATTGCGCGAATAGGTGTGCGTAACCTAAGGGGAGGCATTGTTCCGGCAACAAATGCAGAACCGTCCCTGCAACAAATGCAGAACAAATAAGGGATCACAAATAATCCACATAGACTTAATTGAAAAAGAAACACATTCTTTTCCTCCTCGTTTTTTTTTTTTGTCAACGGTCAACGGTCAACGGTCAGGTCGTCGGTTGTCGGACCGGTCGGACCGGTCGGGCCGGTCGGGTCGGGTCGGACAAATTGACCGCACGTGCTGCGCGCGTGCGCGGGCTGATGTCACGCAGACGTCAGCCGGCACGTGCCGGGCGCGTGCCAGGCGTCCGCGGGTCGGGTCGGGTCAGGTCGCCGGTCGGGTTGCCGGCCGATGACCGCCCGGCCAACCGTCATCGGCGATGACGTCAGCACGCGTCGGTCCGCCGACCGGCGCGTGCCGTTTCGCCGGCCGGCGGCGCGCACGTGCTGGTTCGCCGACTGGCGTGTGTGCCGCACGCGCCGGCCGATGCTAGCGCTTTGGGCGCGTCGCACCCACGTGCAACGGCTTCTAGCCACGCGTGTGGGCGCATGCGGCATCTCTCGGTGGCGCACGACATGTCGCCGGACTCATCTCGACGAGCCCTTTCACCCTATTTCTTCAGAAATCGATTTCGAGTCACGAAACTCGAAAAATGGACAAACAAATTCGGATGTCGGGATTTCTCGCCCCGATCCGTACGGCCGAAATTCTTTTGCGAAAAATCAATCAAAAAACATCAAACAGGTCGGGAAAACGTGAACTAGGGCTCTGATACCAATGTTGGGGATAATGAATCCCCGAAAAGTGGATTCGACACTAAATCGAACCCCTAAATCAATGCGGAAGACGAGCCCGGGAAAACAACACGTATCACCAATCCTAAAGAACACCACGGATTTGAGCGTACCTTTTTAGCCACAGATTAAACACCGACGCCGATAGAGGAAGAGAAACTTGGCCCTGTTCGATCCGATGAAGCAAATTTGCCTTTTGCGCTTCACTGTTTTCTTTTGGGAGAGAAAGCGAGAGAGAGCGTGAGAAGAAAAAGACGTATGTTCGCTTTCTGTTTTCAACCGGTGTCTTCTCTCTCTCTCTCTCTCTCTCTCTTATACGTCCCTCCATCCACGGGCCCTATTCCCGTGGGCCGGGCTTTTTGGGCCCAACTTGGGCGGACGGGCCTTAAGCCCATCGCTAATAAAACCTTCAGATACAAAAGGTCCAGACCTTCCTCCTCGTTCCCAAGATATTTAGAAATCTTGTGTTGGCAGATTTGTCATCCATACATGCCCTCGGAGCTCGGCCAAAATTGGCATTAACCCGTCATACTCCCAACTCCCTTTTGAGCAAACCTACGTTGCATGGATTCATTATCGGGTCTCAGTTCGCAGCGGAGACACTCGTCGACCCGAAATGCGATTGTCATGGAGTTGTTCTTGGTCCTCGTGTGTGGGATTCGATGCATGTTGAGCCAAAGTCGAGGTCAAACAGGATAGCAATCTCGCTGACGTTGCTAGACGTGTCGGTGACCGCGGGAGACCACGAAGATGGGTGCGTGCCTATCTTCCAGGGGCTCACGGGCTTTACCCAACCCAGCGAGGTGTTGGCCATCATGGGGCATCCGGGTGGGAAATCCACTCTCCACGATGCATTGGCTAGCAATATATCATATAGATACACTGCTATTCCTGTGTGATCGATTCATGAACAAAACATGCCAATTCGTGATTAAGCGTAGAGCATCATCTTCAACTCGGGGTCTTACTTTATGATTTGTGATGCACTAATGTCGTTTGAGGCCATCATGTATAGCATTATGCACAACGTGGCCTGACGGGGAGCGTCCGATTCAGCTGAAGAGATGGGAGATCAGGAGCCATCCGATCCAGCGTGCAACTCCTAGCCATCCGATCTTTTCCGCGTGTCCCAGCCGTCCAATCTAGGGTAAGGTGCGCGCATCTCCTTCTTTTTCTCCGCTCTTCATGTTATATATACGCGGCCTAGTATCTTGAGCCCAGTCGCAGCCCATTTTCGGACAGCCCTCAACATCCCAGCCCGAGTTCCTATTTTCGGATTAAAAAATTAAATTAATTTTTTAAAATAAAAAAATTACGAAAAAATTCGGAATGTTTTTTTATTTCTTCTAAAAATTAGGAAAAAGCTTAAAAATTAGTTCTTGAGTAGTTTTCTCTTAAAATGTGTGAAAATCCTTGATTAAACAAAATGGTGCTCAAAATTGAACAAGCTCGTAGAGCTTTATCATAGGGATTGTTGTTAGAGACAAATGCTAGGTCATAGTTTGCACACTTCTATTTCGATTATCACTTAATTGCATGCTTTTAATACATTAATAATTGGTTCTCTTTAGCCTAGATAGGAATGACATTTTCTTATTTCTTTGCGTTTTATCTAATACTTCTTGGGCCGTTGATTGTTATTTTAATAACTATCAACTCACATGATAACCTTACATGTTGGTAGATAAGTTTAGTTTGCTGTGGTCATCACAGAGATGCATCTTTCTTGAGCATGTGTTGTAGTGGAACAAGATTAGGTATAAAAAGAGCACTAGTTCATTAATTAATGTAATTAAGTTCCTGACCATAAATTCGCTAGTTGTGTAGGAAGTGGGGTATAGCAAATCCTAATAAGCTAGTGTGACTCTCACTTGAAAACCATCAAAGCATCAATTTGATTTAATATTGAATAATCTAACGTCGTGTGGGTTAAGGCTTGGGAGAGCGAAGGCATAATCAAGTGTCTTAAGCTCATCGTGTAGGATGTCTTTTTCCCTCCATATAGAAAAGTTAGGTCGTGGCATAGTTGAATGGACTTGATTACACTTCTTAAAAAATATTTGGGACTTAATTGGATCAATTAAAAAATTTAGACTCGATTACATTTTGTAAACAAAATTTAAGACTTCTAGTACACTTCCACATCCATATTCAGAGAACTCATAAGAACTTTTTAAGATTCGTGGTTAGTCTGCTTAAGTCCAAAAATAGTCCCCCCACCACGCTTGTGGCTTTAGGCCATCTCCGCTAATGCGTGAGATTCGCGAACAAACACGGCTTTTGAGTGCTCTTGTTTTCAGCTCACGCATAGCCAAAACAACTTTTTGCAATTGACATGATTCATTAATCATGAAAGCTAAGTCCCACCCCCAAAGGTATCGATTGGCTGGAGCAGCGCTTCGATTTGAATTTAGTAGATCACATATCGTGCTCCGAACCGCATCGGATCGGAGTGATCTTAGGACACAGGAACCTCGTCATGGGGGTGGAATCTTATTTAATGTACATGGCTGAGATGCTTTGTATGGATTGACAATGATTAGTCATAACTGAGCGAGTCGCAGATGACAAAGAGAGTAAGAGACGGCGGTATCGAGAGGGGAGAGGGAGAGAGAGGGAGCAGACCTGCCGCAATAAGTCGGGGCATCTTTGTTGTCGCCGACGATGGGGTTGGAGGCGACGATGGTTGTGGTGAGAACTTCCCAGCACATTAATTTTCCGACGTCATTTATAAGAAAAAAATATTCTCTTTCCTTTTGTTACCAAACAAACATGAGATTCTGTATCGCTTAGTTTTTCCCCTCTTTTTTTTCCCCTTGCTTTGTTTTTTACTTGCTAAATCTAAAACTGAAAAAACTTTTTCATTTTCAACTTACCGTATAATCATTTTAAAGCATAGAAGAATTCATTTTAAATATGAAAAAAAAAATGAATATGAATTGATGGAAAAATTTTATTCTTTTTTTCCCAAATTAATCCCTTAATGTACTAGTTATGAGCTTATTATACGAAAATCAAATTTATGATGAGAAATTGTAATGTTGCGATATTATTGGAGGACGATGAATCATAATTTTTCATGATGTATGATTAAATTATGACTAAAATTTATCCTTTAAAAGAAAGATAGTTACATCAAATAAATTATTAACTGGAGGAAAAAAATTGTTACAAAGGAAATTTATATTTTCGCGCAACATCGCACGGCCTGTTGGAGTATCATGCAATGTATTGTCACCCGTGACCTTTGTCCGTCCATCCCTCCTATTACGTCCTATAAATAAAGATCGACAGTAACCAGAGAGCTAGTCATCCATAACTCTTCCTTGAGAGAGAGCATATGGAATTCGATAATGTCGCCACCACTCATTTCTTCCTCGCGTGGTGCCTGCTCACGACCACAGTGATTGCTCTGACCGGCCATCACGGAGCGAGAGCCGCTCCGGAAGCCGGCAACGCCACCATTTCGTGGGGGTGCTATGGAGGTGAGTGCCTCATTGCCTACCAGCAAACGGAGGTGGAGCCGATGGCGGTGCTGGACCCGGAGCATGATGCCCTGGCCAGCATGCTGGCCTCCGTCCCCCCTGAAGCCGCCGTGAATGGGGCTAAGGATCGAAACACGTTCGGTTGTGGCCGTCCCACACGGCTCAAGCCTTACACACCCTGCCCTCCCCGGCCAAATCCCACTCCTCCCGGGAGCCCTTATTACCGTGTTCCGCCTTAGACCGTAAGGCCATGGATTGTGGAAGAGTTCATTAATTCTCAATATCGATTTGGTGGATTTTCTATTCAGAGACATTGCGACTGCTTTTGGAAATTAGGGTCAAATGCATGTGGAGAAAGCAATGTTAAAGGTGGTTGACTCGGAAATTATATTGCCGCCGGGGGAAAGGAGCTGTCGACGACGGAAGAGCGTCATCATTTCAGAATTTTGCCAAGTGATGGAGGATTAGGAGAGTGCCGATTTTAGCTGGAGCATATCGAGCATTATGCGCAGTGAATGTTACATGAAAAGCACGCCTAATCTCTCGGAGGATTTGCAGTAGCAACCGTGTTTGGTAGAGTATAACTATATATTTGTAAAAAATTCTAGTGGGATCCCCATAGTGTCTTGTTGAAGGGGATCGAACAAGTATTAATAAAACCTCTCTTCATTTTCCTTCAATTATTCCTGCTCTGCACTTTACATTCTACTATTCGCATTTTACTTTCATTTAGTTAATTAAAAGCCACACATTTTCCTGTCCAAGATTAGCACAGAAGAGAAAAAGAAAATCAGAGTCTATATCTCTGGTGGAAGATTTTTCGCTTTTTGGGCGGAACACACTCACAAACACACACACTCTCTCTCTCTCCCTAGAAATCATATCTTGACAAACGGTAGGAAAGAATCAAAATATTCAGGCAATGCTTAGTGGCGATTGGTTGGGTTCCCTACTATAATTATAAGGAGTTTCAAAAAGTGTGATATCCTCAAAATTCGATCAGAATACGATAAGGGATTTACTTCTATCAATGTGCAATTAGTAAAACTAGACTATGAATTGGTTCATGAACTATTCAAGTATGTTAAACCTATTAGGAAAGACAATTCAGGATTTCGATGTGCATGACCAAAGAACTCATTCCTAGATTGACAATTCGACTATAAGGATCAATGATGGACAATCTTAACCCATTTCAAGCTAATCTGGGAGCAGTTATAAATCATTTTGATAATAATATATATAATTGGATTGCGAATGATTCCGCACGATTACTATATTATTTATGAACGACCTAAACCAATTCCAAATGATCGTGTACATCAGAACAAGAAATTGATCTCTCACGATTACATAACAACTGAGAATCATTCATGAATTGAAAAGATTCAAACATGGGTGAATATCGAATCAACCACTGGTTGAACTCACAAAATTCCTAAAGGCCGCCCCTTGGTTTTAATTATGCTAAAGCCACATTTGATAGATTTCAACCACAAATTCTTGTCCGATTAAGGATATTGGACTTTAGAGGATTAAGTGACCACCATTGGACATTGCTTCGTCAAATTTCTTAATTATCTATAAACCCCGAATTCTTGGATAAGTGAAATTGGGTTAGAAACTAGAAGCCCAATGAGCCTCACGCCCAATTAAAGGCCCATTAAGCTTGTTTAGACCCAAATTGGATGAGTTAAGCTCAAACCCAAGCCCTATGTGTGAATAGTGTGCGTACTATTGGACCTTCACTATTTTCCAATTTTATAGGGCTTTCTATATTTCGAATCTCGTAAAACTTCGTCAATGAAAGTTGTTCAAAACATCTTGATCTACAGCATACTTTAATTTCGGACTTTTCTGAGGTGAAGTGGTTGATACAAAGGCCTATTCATTTGCCGTGTGAAAACTGCCTAATGTAGTAAAAACGGTGACATATTTATCTTATTTATTTTTTATAAATTTTTCCGTTTGGAATATGATCATGCTTCCTTCACAAAAGTTGTAGACAGCATACTAAAATTTCAAACCTTTTTTTTTTAATGAAGATTTGGATGTTGACATAGGTTTTCTTCTACAGTCATTGGAACCGTTCAACGGACAAGATTTTGGGTTGAGGCTCCGCAAAACAGTCCCTTCCGCGCACATGGCTGTCTACTTGTGCGTGAGGCTCCGCAAGCAGGCACGATCCTGAGTGCCTCTCATTTTCGGCTCATGCAAAGCGAAACAATTTTTTGCAATTGGCTGAAGCAGACATGATCACCGTTAAAGCCAATTCCTTACCCCAAGGTGTCCGTTGGCTGAAGCAGCCCTTTGGTTTGAACGGAGTGACGTGTCGTGTTTCCGATTGCATTGACTTGGAGTGATTTTAAGGCTCGGGAATGTCGTCCTACAGGTGGAGTCTTATCTGTGTGCAATTCGATAATGATTAGTTAGATTGGAAATGTGAATGCCTCTTTATGACATATGAGCCCCAAATATAATGTGTCCAAACTCAGCGTTGGTCATAGCTGAGCGAGGTGCAGAGGATAGAGAGAGCAATAGACAGTGGAACCGAGAGGGGTGGAGGGAGGGAGGGGAGGGCCGGCGGGCCTATAGCAACAAGTCAAGGCGTATTTGTTGTCGCCGACGATGGTGTTGGAGGCATTAATAGTCCGATGGTTGTGTTGCAAACTTTTAGGTGCACTAATTTTCCATTGTCATGTTTATGAAAAATAAATAAATATTCTCATTGTTTTTCCAAACAACCACGAAATTTTGTTTTGCTTAGTTCTTTCGTTTTCTTTCTCTGTGTTTTACTACTTGTTAAATCTAATTACTGAGAAAAAAAACTTAATCAACTTACCTTTTAAGCATTTTTAAACATAGAAGTGTACTTTAAATTTTGTTTTTCCAAATTAACCCATTAGTGGACCATTTGTGAGTAAATTATATGGAAATCAAATTTACGAAGAGGAATCGGAATGTTACGATATTATCGGTAGATGGTGCAATATGAATCATGATTTTCATGGTGTATGATTTAATTCTAATGATTAAAAATTTGTTATTATGGAAATTTGGATTTGAGGACGAAATCACCACACGGCCTATTGTAGCATCATATGAGAGAGAGAGAGAGAGAGAGAGAGAGAGAGAGAGAGAGTACATGGAAGTCGAAAATCTCGCGACAATTCGTGTCTTCCTCGTGAGGTGCCTATTCACAACTCCGATGACAAGTTTGACCAATTGTCACGAAGTGAGAGCCGCTTCATAAGTCAAAAAAAGGGGAACATTCTACGGCGGCGGTGCATGCATTAGAAAAAGTATAACATTGGATAATTGATGTGGTGTTAAGCAGTTAATATATCAAAGTTAGATAATAATATATTGGTTTAAGGTTTTGAGAGAAGGTAGGTCCAACTAGGTATGCTGATGGGCTTCGGCTTGGGTTTAGGTTTCCTCTTGGCAATCTCTCAAGGTATTGGCAGGTGGCCGTTGTGATATAGTAAAGGATACTTGAATTAAGGAGGTGCGTCTTCCCAACATATGGTATTAGAGTCGATGATTGCAATTTTTGGGTAGGTGAGCATTATAGTGTAGTAAAAGATACCTGAATTAAGGGAGAGTTAACTTAACACTAAACTCACACGTCTTGAAGGTACTGGCAATCGGAGGTGAAGCTAATGGCGGTGTTGGACCTAGAGCATGCCCTGGGTAGCATGCTGGCCTTCGTCAAACTCATAGTTGTGAGATGGGCCCAAAAACTAAACCTCGCCTAGTTGTGGCCATCCCACGCTAGGCAAACGCTACATGCCTTGCCTTCCGGCGAAGAATCCCAAGGCTCGCATCAACCCTCATTCCCGTTGTCTGCCGTAAACCATGAGGCCATGGATTGTGGAAAAGCTTTTTGATTCTTAGTATCAATTCGGTGAATTTTCTTTTAAGAGATATAGTCATCATGCAAGTACTTCAGGAAAAGTGTTAAAAAAGTCATAAACCCCCCTTCCCCTCCTTCAATTTTTTTTTTTGTATCAATTTAGTCATAAACCTTTTTACTTGGTGCCCATTTGGTACTTTCCAGTTAATTTTGATCGGATTTTGCTGATTAGGCATCAACTAGGCTGACGTGTACAATTTTTAATAATATTTTAGTATTTTTGAATTTTTGAATTTTTTATTTTTATTTTTCCTTTTATTTTTTTTTTTTCCTTCTCCTCCACCTTCCTCCAGCCGGTCGCTAGTGGCCGCGAAGGCGGCGGGGCTCACCCTCGCTAGATCTCGCCAAGGGTTAGCCTCACTAGCCATGGGTAAGGCTCAACCTCACTAGATCCGGCGAGGTCGAGCCTCACCTGGCCTCTAGCAAGGCCTTGGCCTTGAGGGTGGCCTCGCGCCGAGTTGGTGAGGCTTGCCCTCGCCCCCTCACCGGATCCGGCCGGGGTGAGCCTTACCGCCTCGCGTGAGACCACCCTCGTGGCCACTGGCAAGGGCTTGAGCCTTGCTAGAGGCCGGTGAGCTCGACCTTGACCTCGCCAGCCATCGCCTCGGCGATTGCCGAGGTCCGACCGGGCTGGAGGAAGGTGGAGGAGAAGGAAAAAGAAAAAGAAAATAAAAATTCAAAAATATTAAAATATTATTAAAAATTATTCACATTAGCGCCGATTGTGTCATGTTAGCTAACTGATGCCTACTTAGCAAAATCTGGCAAAAATTAATTGGAAATAACTAAATTGACATTAAGTGAAAAATATTTAGAACTAAATTGGCACAAAAAAAAATTATGACTAAATTGTCATAAATGTAAAATGTTTAGGACTTTCTTAATACTTTTGGAAAAATAGGGTCTAATGCATGTGCATAAAGCACTTGCCTTTTGCCAAAGTAGTTCTACGTCCTAAAATGCGAATCATTCAGCAAATTCGAGGGCCACAACTTGATCCTTTCCATGTTGGTCGATCGACAGGAGGCGTTTGTTCATTGTGTTGCACGAAATATTCTCTCTTTTCGCTCTTGAATAATTAGACATTAGCACTCTGTTCATGCAGAAAAATGAGGGATTTTAATGATCGACAAACAATAAATTCGGTCGGTTGCAGTAATTATTAAGGTGGTTGGCTTGAAAATTATCTTTTGCAGGCCGTGTAGAGAGTTGCAGATGAAGAGCGTCATCAATCGGTGGAGTCAGAATTTGCTAAGTGCTTACTTTTGTGCCCGTTCTTAGGATTCATCAACATCAAAGCCAAGTCCGAAGGGCTTCGGTATCGGAGTGATCTTAGGGGTCGGGAATATCGTCTGATGGGCAAATCTTATTCGATGTACGGATGAGATGCTTTGCAGGAATCAATGATTAGTTGAATTGGAAATTTGATTATTTCGCTATGACAAAATACAAAAATGAGTATAGGAAGTTGGAGCTCGGTCAGGAAAAAACTTTTTCTCGATCGAAAGTTGTGTTTTGTATCTAAATCTAAATCTAATCTAATATCGACAATTGAAAGCTAATAAGTCTAATGGTATCATGTGACAATCTCATATTGTATACTTTTGCCTTCGGTATTACTAGGAGTCAATATGGGTGAAGTCCAACTATCTTCTCTCTGGTTCCTCTTTTAAATACACTTTTTCAATGTTACAAAAAAAATGTCATTTATTTAACAAAATTTGTCCTAAGTATTGAGGATGACAGAAACCTCCGCAAAGTGATTTGACGTGTGGTTTTATTAATTCATCTGAAATGGACTGCCTCACTAGATGAAAAATGGGGAAAAATCATTTAAAAGGTCCAAAATATATTATATCTTTGTCAATCTAGTCATAAATATTTTAATTTGATCAATTTAGTTATAAATCTTTTGACGATTTATCAATATAATACATCTAATCAATTTTGACTGGAAATTGCAGATGTGGATATCAATCATCCTAAGTAGCAGCTGGACATGGAAGGAGAGGGTGAGGATTGACAGGGCCGGACGGAGGAGAGCCTTGTTCAAGTCGAGCTTTACAGCGAGAGGACATAAAATTAGGGGCTGCATGGTTGGCACTTATTTCATTCCCGAGAACAGAAATTTCTGTTTTTTTTGTTCCTGGAACAAAAAGGAACAAACGCGCGTTTGTGTGCGTTTGTTCCTTTTTTTGTTCTTTTGTTCCCAGGAACAAAAAAAACATAAACAAGAAACACAAAAACTTGTTTCTTGTTTCAAACACAAATCGAAACACTTTGTTTTTTTTCTTTTTTTCTTATTTTTGTTCTTCTTTCTTTTGGCCGGTCGCCGGCCTCGGCCATGGCCGGCGACCGCCGACGAGGGTCGGCGGCCTCGCCCAGCCCACGGCGAGGCTCGCCGGCCCCGGCGAGGCCGACGCTCGCCGTCCCCCCGGCGAGGCCGAGGCTCGCCGTAGGCCGGGCGAGGGTCGGCCTCGCCATGGGCGGGCGAGCTCGAGCTCGCCCGGATCCGGCGAGGCCGACCTCGCGCCGGCAGGCGAGCTCGATCTCGCCCCCGGATCCGGCGAGGCCGAGCTCGCCCGCGGCCGGCGAGCCTCGGCCTCGCCGGGCGGTGGCCGGCGAGGCGCGCCTCGCCGCCCGGCGGCGAGCTCGGCCTCGCCGGATCAAGGCGAGCCGACCTCGCGCCGGCCCGGGCGAGCTCGATCTCGCCCGATCCGCCTCGAGCTCGCCCGGCCGGCGAGGCCGAGCCGCCTGGCCTGCGCGGCCCCGGCGAGCCTCGGCCTCGCTGGCGGTGGCCGCGAGCCGCGCCTCGCCCGCCGGCCGGGCGAGCTCGGCCCTCGCCGGCCGGTCGCCGGCCAAGGCACGCCGGCGACCGGCCAAAAGAAAAAAAAAAATGAAAAAGAAAAAAAAAAAAGGAAAAATAAGAAAAAAAAATTAGAAAAAATAAAAGAAATAAAAAAATTATCCAAATTTACCAAACATGTTTCGTTTATTTTTATTCCCTAACAGTTTTACCAAACGCGTATTTTTGTTCAAAATTGTTCCCCTAATGCAAATACTTTTTTCTATTTCGCCCTAACAATTTTTAAACAAACACAACCAAACGCGCCCTTAGTTGCTGTGGGTTTATGGGGGCAGGTACGAAACGTAGGTCACCGACAGCGTGCTGGAAACAATGGGATTGGACTTCAAAAAGGTTCACGGGTCGTGCCTAAAGTTAGATTAATCGAAATAATTCATTACTTAGGCCCACCAAGATTGAAAAGATTGAAGTCATCATTACATATAAAGTGGATAGAATTTGGGTGCGCACGGGGTGTCCAAGAAGGTAATTGCTCTCTCAAATTCGCTCCTTTCGTCCTTCGGGTCTGAACTTGGATGGGCTCGGTATTCCTCCGGACAGATTCCTCTCCTCATGCGACTGGTAAAATGCTGTGAACTAATTTTGTCCCTTGTGCTCCCCACATCAGCAAAGGACTGCTGGGACATCCTTCTGTGTTCGAATCTGAAAGCATGATTTACAATAGAAGGATTCCAGTAAGTGCAGATATCAAGGCTGATATAAGTAGCGACCATTGGAGGATTAGATGTTGAAACGTCGTATTTGATGTAGCTGAACTTTGTGTCTGTCGGTTGAAAAAATCAAGATGGCCTTCTGGCTATGTCAGCGATGTGAAGAACGGTCGTTGCTCAAGCGTTCGTGATCGGTACGGGGAATAGAAAATACCAGTTGATATAGTTTGAGGATAAATCTCCGGTTGTAAGGCCGTTGTATAAATCTACGCGCAAGATCTCACTTACAAATGATATGCAAACAATAATATGACTCTTTACGTGGAAATTCAATATCAAAGAATCTTAGATCTTCATAATTTATTCACAATAAAAGGGATGAAGATGTACCTTTGTCCCTAATGATAACCTTGAAAAGAATGATCGTTGAAGAAATAAAAGCAAATGGAAAAATATGATTTCTCTGTTAACTCACTTTTGTGGTAACGTATTATGATAGAATACACCTTTCATTGTCTTGGGTGGATAGAGGATCATACTTTATTTATACAAGTTATCAATTATCTTCCATCAAAGTATATTCTATTTTCAAAACAGTCCACCTTTTCATAAGAGTTACATCTCTTCATAGAAATTGCAACTTCTCATAGTATTTGCTCCTTTTCATCTTCACGAGAGTTGCAACTTTTTATAGCTTTAGCACTTAAGTATCTATTAAATCATTGATAACTACTATCATGTGGGCCACAATTATTCTTCCATGATGATGATATGAGGACACCAAGTTGGAGTAGAAGCGGCATTACTTGATGCAATTTGGAGCGTACAATCAATAGTGAGTAGTTCCAGTGAAACATGTCACGCCATGGTTTCTGGTTTTGCCGCGAAGGGTAGTGCATGATCTGTCGGCTGCGCTTCCGACCAGAGACTCCTGCTGCGACCTTAGAAAACCATTCTTCCTGAAAGATGGAAGCCCCTTCATTCTCTATTTAACACGGATGAAAACAACAGAAGTGCTTGTTACCATATATTATCAACCGATACACATTTAGCGTACACTATGTACAATCCGTTCACTACTCTCTTGGACAAGGATTTGCAATCGCAATTGATTCCCTTCTCTAACTCGGAAGATCTGTACCTCCCAAGTTCGATCAGGGCTTGCCGGCTGTCTTTTTGAAGAAGAAACTTTATTGCGTGCAACTGGTTCATCGAATTTCTTGGAAACTGAGGGGTCCTAAGGCGATGGAGACATCAGCAAGGAACGCGGTAAAACTGGTCGCAGCGAGGCTGTTTGTTTTTCTTTGGACTGCAGTACGGATCATTCCGCACAACCGGGCCCCTGCCGCAGCCGGCAGGGTTATTGGCGTCAGAAGTGGGGAACGTGATGCTTTTCAGGCTAGCGCCCAGCATGCCCGGATCCACCATCGCCTCCAGCTCCGGTTGCTGGTAAGCAATGAGGCACTTGGCTGTGCCGACGCCACTGTTGCACGGCAGTGGAGTGGCAGTGGCGTTGAGCGCCACTCCTGGTGCGGCTTCGCAGGAGAGGCTGACTGTCAACAGATAGGAAAGGAAGAGAGCCTTGCTCAAATTGAGTTGCATGGTGGCTTTGGCCCGTTGCTTTTCAGTGTTCACACGAAGGACTAAAAGGAGCTCTCAACGATGATGAACAGCCTCTTGTGTATTCATTTAGGAAGATCACACTTTAAATTTTTAACCGTGTGTAAGACATGCAATTTAGTCCTAAACTACTTCAATTGAATCCTAAAACTTTACTAGAAAATGCGATGAGTCCTAGTCTTAAAACTTTATATTGAAATTGTAATTTAAGGATGTCACGTAATCAATTTTAGGTATTCTTCATCAAATAGACTTTTTTTTTTTTTTGTTGCCTCTTTTAAAAAAGATTTAGGACTTAATTAGACCAATATAAAGGTCCAGGACTTGATTACATCTCATATGCACTTCTTAATGCTTAATTCGAAAACATAAAGTGATTAGATCGTAACAAATATTCCATTTCGATGCAAAGAACTGCCTATAACTTCTTAGATTCATGCCTAGCCTGCTTTAAAGTCTAAAGCAAACTGTGCCCCACGCACTTGGCTTTTTCAGGCCATCTCATTCTCCGCTAATGCGCGATTTTCGAAAGCGGACACGACTTTTTGAGCACTCTCATTTTCAGCTCAGGCAAAGCAAAACAACTCTTTGCAATTGGCTGAGGCGGATGCGATTTATCAACATTAAAACCTAAGTCCATACCCCAAAAGGTGTCGGTCGGCCGGCCGGAGCAGCCCTTTGATTTGAATGTAGTAGATCATATATTGCGTTCCAAAGCACATTGACTCGAAGTGATTTTAGAACTCTTGGATGTCGTCAAGTGGAGTCTTATCTAGTGTACATGGATGATATGTTTTGTGTGGATCGACAACGATTAGCTAAATTAGAGATGCGACTGTCTCTTTATGACAAATGAGCCCCAGGTATATTGGGCTCGAGCTCAACGTTGGTCGTAGCGGAGCGAGGCACAGAGGATACAGAGAGAGTAAGAGACAGCGGAACAGAGAGGGGCGGAGGGAGGGAGAGGGGGCGAACCTATAGCAACGAGTCGGGACGTCTTTGTCGTTCACCGATGATAGGGTTGGAGGCATCAGTAGTCTGATAATTGTTGGGTGAACTTCCACGCATACTAATTTTCTATTGTCATTCTTAAGAAAATATTTTCTCTTTCCTTTTTTTCTAAACAAAGATGAGATTACCGCTTAGTATTTTTTTACGTTTTTCCCTCATCGTTTTGTTACTTGCTAAATCCATTAATTTTATCTTAACTATTAAGCATTTTAAAGCATAGAAGTTTTAATTCTTTTTTCAAATCAATGCATTAATGTACCACTTGTGAATTTAACATACGGAAATCAAATGTATGGTGAAAAATTGGAATGTTGTAATATCATTGGCGTGATGAATCATAATTTTTAGGGGTGAGCATATTGGAGTACTCAGATCGAACCAGACCGGCCAGTTTGGTCCGATTCCCAAGAGCGTCGGTACAATTCCCGTTTCATTAAAATGGAACCGGTGATTTTTAGTCAGGTTCCCGATTTTGGGGGAAATCAAATTGGTTAGGATCGACGAACTAGACCGACTTTTTTTTTTATAAATATTTTTTAATTTCTTAAAAATAGCAATAAACCCTAAAATTATAATAATTCTTGTATTTTTTTTTTTTTTTTTTCTAAGTGGCCGGTTCCATTGGACCTGACCGGTTGACTATCCGGTTCATGATCCTAGGACCATTTGGTTCTATCCCTAATCCCAAAATTGGGAACCGGTCCTCCCAGTCTAGTTCCCAGTTCTTAAGTGGAATTGGATCAGATTGGCCTACCTTTTGAGCATTTTTACGTATAGGAATGTAGTTTAATATATTTATTTTTTCCAAGTTAATGCATTAGTGGACCATCTTAGTTCATTATACTGAAATCAAATTTATGACGAACAATCAAAATGTTGAGGTATTATAGGTAGATGATACGATGAATCATAATTTTCATGGTATATGATTAAATTCTCTAACAATAAAAAATTCATTCCAATGGAAATTTAGATTTTTGCGCAACATCATTGCACGGCCTGTTGTAGCATCATGTGATGTAATGTCACCCCATGACCTTTGTCTGTACTAGGCATGTCCCACCCATTTGATAAAGATCTACAACAACCAGAGAGACAATCATCCATATATCTTCGTTGAGAGAGAGAGAGAGAGAGAGAGAGAGAGTTCATGGAAGTCGACATTTGTTTCTTCCTCGCGTGGTGCCTCCTTGCAATCACAGCGCTAGCTCCGACCGGCTGCTGCGGAGCGAGAGCCCCTGTGGAAGCCGGCAACGCCACCATTCCGCGATGGTGCCACAGTGGCGAGTGCCTCATCGCTTACCAACAACCGGAAGTGGAGCTGATGGCCGTGCTAGACCTGGAGCATGCCCTGGGCAACAGCATGCCATTCCTCAAACCCGGAGACGTCTCCCGAGGGTCTGGGAATCGGGAGCAGTCCGCCAATTGTAGCCGTATAGGGAAGGGACGCATCACGCCGTGCGTTCCCGAGCAAAATTCTGACCCTCGCTACAGCCCTTATAAACGTGATAAAGGGTAAGACCAAGGACCGTGGAAATACTGGTTAAATTCTCAAATATCATCCGGTGGATTTTCTTTTCAGAGATGTATTGTCATCGTGTGATTGCTTTTCAAAAACTGGGTGTAATGCATGTGCAAGAAAGTAGTTGTACGTCCTAAAAATGCGATTATTCCGCAACTCGAGGCTTTATAGCTTTTTTCTTTCGATGTTATTGTTTGTTTATTGTGTTGTATGAGGTACCCTCTCGAGAAATTGTTCGATAAACCTAATATATATACTAAATCACTCGTGTGAGTCTCTCTCTCTCTAGTTCAACAAATTATCAAGCTCCATTTACTAGAGAGGAAGCGTTGACGGTAGCTATGTCTGGCGTGATCGTTGTTGCCGATGTTGGTGTGGTGTGCATGGGGTCTTGTCGATTAGGAGGTCGGCTGGTTAGGTGTTATTTGGTAACATTTCGAGGAACACATACTTCTAGTTTTTTGTTCCCTAGAACAGAAGTAGAACATAAATGTGTTTGGTAATTTATTTGTTCCCTGAAACAAATTGTTTTATAGAATAAATTTAGAATAGAGATAAGAAACCAAACAAAAGTTGTTTCTTATTATTGGGAACAACTCAAGAAGAAAGCTTTTTCTTTTCTTTCTTTTTCTCTTCCTCTCTTCTTCCCCTAACTAGTTGCTAGCCTCAGTGATAGTTGGCCGACAATTGGCCAGATGAGACCGGCGATCTCACCGTCTCGAGCTTGTCGGCCACCGGCGAGGCTCAACCTTGCCCGACCACCACGAGGTCGGCCTCACTAGATCTAGGTGAAGTCTCGCGATTGATTAGACGAATGAGAAGGAAAAAAGAAAAGAAAAAAGTAATAAAATTATTTAAAAAATTAAAAAAACTCTAAGTCACAAAAATATTTGGGGTCATATTAAACGTATCTCTTTCGAAAATAGAAATTATGTACAGTTATTAAACGCCTTTAAATATTTAGAGACTATTCTCATAAATAGGAAAGGAAAAGTGTCTCTGAAAAATAAATAACTATTTCTAAGAATATAAACATTACCATACGTATACTTAGGGTCTAGCCATCGCAATTTGAAATGTCTATCAACAGTGACGGTAGTACTTGTTAAAGATGTCACACTTTGGTTTTGGGTTCCGCAGTGGAAGGCAGCTGTTGTACGGTTTGCCTTTTGTCACAATCAGCGGGGCCTTTATGTAGATTTTGGTAGATGTCGTAATCATTAAAACTTTATATTGAAATTATAATTTAAGGATATCATGAAATCATTTAGGTATTTTTTATCAAATAGACTCTTTGTGTATTACACTTTTCAAAAAAGATTTAGGACTTAACTAGACCAATTAAAAGATTCAGGCCTGATTGTATTTCGTACAAAATGTTTAGGACTTCTAATACACTTGTCCATGCTTAATTTAAAACTTATAAGTGATTAGATCGTAACAAAGTTTCATTTCCATGCGAAGAGCTCCCAATAACTTTTTAGATTCGTGCCTAGTTTGCTTTAAAGATTAAAACAAGCGTGCCCCCACGCACTTGGCTTTCAGGCCATCTCATTCTCAACTAATGCGCGAGATTCCAAAGCGGACACGACTTTTTGATTTTATATTCTCATTTTCAAGCTTAGGCAGAGCAAAACAACCTTGCAATTGGCTAAGGCAGACACGATTTATGAGCATTAAAGCCAAAGTTCCTACCCCAAAGGTGTCGGTCGGCCAGCTGGAGCCGGACCTGCGCTTTGATTTGAATGTCGTAAATCATTTATCGTGTCCCAAATTGCATTGACTCGGAGTGATTTTAGAGCTCTAGGTTGTCGTCCGGTGGAGCTGATGTACAAGGATGAGATGTTTAGCGTGGATCAGCAATGATTAGTTAGATTGTAGAAGCAAATGTCTCGTTATGACAAATGAGCCCCAAATATATTGGGCTCGAGCTCAAAGTTAGTCATGGCAGAGTGAGGGGTAGCGGATAGGGAGAGTAAGAGACAGTGGGATTGAGATGGGTGAGCGAGGGAGAGGGGCCGGGCCTGCAGCAACTAGTTGGGGGCATCTTTATCGTCGTTGCCGACAAGGTTGGAGGCATTAGTAGTCCGATAATTATTGTGGGAACTTCTAGGCTCACTAATTTTCCATTGTCATTTTTAAGGAACAAATTTATTTCCTTTCGTTCCTAAACAAACATGAGACTACCGCTTAGTTTTTTTTTTCTTCCCTTTTTTCCTTCTTCGTTTTGTTTCTTGCTAAATCCAACAATGATTTTTTTTTTTAATTTTCATTTAATTATTAAGCATTTTAAAGCATAGAAGTTTCAACTCATTCTTCAAATCAATGACGTAACATTTGTGAATTACCTTGCCAGCTATGGCCGTCCCACGCTAGGCAAACGCTACACGTGCCGCCTTCCCGTGAAGAATTCCAGGACTCACAGCAACCCTTATCCCCGTAGTCCGCCATAAACCATAAGACCATGGATTGTGGAAAAGCTTGTTAATTCTCAATATCAACTTGGTAGATTTTCTATTCAGAGATATTGTCGTCATGTGAGTACTTTCGGAAAAATAGGGTCTCCTGCATGTGCATAAAGCACTGCCTTTTGCTAAAGTAGTTCTATATCCTAAAATCCGAATTTTTAGGCATATTCGAGGCCCACAACTTGATCTTTTCCATGTAGGTCGATCGAGAGGAGGTGTTTGTTCATTGTGTTGCACGAGAAATTCTCTCTTTTTGCTCAAATAATGTAGACATTAGCACTCTTTTTATACTGAAAAATGATTGATTTTTACAAATGATGAATTCGGTCGATTGGAGTAATTATTAAGTTGGTTAGCTTGAAACTTGTCTTGCAGGCAGTGAAGAGAGCTGCCGATGAAGAGCGTCATCAATTGGTGGAGGTCATCATTTCAGCATTTGCGAAGTATTTAAACGATGAGCATAGTGCCGATGCTGTCGCACAGCGGTGGAGCGGTGGTGGGGTCGAGCTCTCCGGGCGGGATTCTGCAGGAGAAGGCGACCGTCGACAAATAGGAAAGGAAGAGAGCTATGCTCTAGTGGAGTTGCGTGGTGACTTTAGCCCGTTGCTTTTCACATTGTTCACGAGGACTAAGAAGAGTTCTCAACGATGCTGAGCCTCTTGTTCATGCTTGTGCTTGTGCTACTGTCGGATATAAATAGAGGACGGGAATAGACATAAGATCAATTACTAACTCTCTTTCGAGATATCTTGGGATTGTTGGATTCTCAAAAATCGGATTCGACACTAAATCGAACCTCTAAACTTGTGTGGAAGACGAGCCCGGGAAAAACACATCATCATCGATCCTAAGGCACATCACAGAATTGAACATACCTTGTTAGCCACGGATTAAACACCGACGTCGATATGAGGAAGAGAAACTGGTTCCATTCGATCCGATGACGCGAATTTGCCTTGAAGGGAAGAGAGTGTTGCCTTTTGCTTACTGTTTTTCTTTTGGAGGTGTTTCAAGGGAGAGAGGGAGGAGGAAACATACGCTATATGCCAAAAGGTGCATTCCTCCCTCTTTATTTCTCCCTTAAATATGTCCCCTCCAAAAACAAATGTGTCCCTTCATCATATCCCTTCATCCATAGGCCCTAATATTGTGGGCCGAGCTTTTAGGCCCAACATGGGCGGACGGGCCAACTTAGGCCCATCACTTAAATAAAACCATCATCTCCCACTCGCACATGGTGGGCCGAACGAATTCTTTTTTACCTCTTTCAACATTCATACCGGTGAATAATCCGTGCGACCAAGATACTTTGAGAGCTTGTTGCCATACATCTGTAGGAATATATAGCGACTCATAATGGGCATCACACTCGAGTAGATTTAGTATGCAGTACCCTAGATCGATCAATCACATTTATATCTCTCTTAATCTCTTTTAAACAATGATATATATATATATATATATATATATATATATATATATATATATATAATATATTGTATTCACAATTATGATTATCCCAAAGACAGTCATAATCGGTCGACCAGTGAATACAAAACCACAATGTGATTCTCCAAATTCGATCTTCCTCTTTCCTTCAAACTCCCAATTTCAGTTCAGCTTGCTTTTCTAGAAATGCCCCATTAGATCGAGTCAACTCATGACCATTGGCAACATCCTAAAATAGCAAACACTAAATAGAAATCTTGAGAATAAGTAAAAGTCATGAGGGCACTAAAAATTGAGGAATTCTTTTCCTCAAGAGTCTCACACGGCATAAAAGTTGAGATCAAACTTTTGCCACTCTTATTGGTCGTCTCATGCATACGTAGTATGAAATACGTATTACGGTATTAACTCATTTCCCATGGAGCGTATGTCTACACCTTCAATATCGTACATATGATAGTTCAGACATACCTAATGTCTAACTTGAGTTCACATATCTATTTATTCACAAAATTTATCAGAACTCACATCTGGCATCTTAGACAGATAAAGTAAAATATGTGGGTTATTTTACTTTCGGACATAGTAAATATTGTGTCCTCATCTTAACACTCAGTTAAGGCGACATACGTATTTTAAGCTTGAGTTCTCGATTATCACCTAGATAATAAGCTTAAAAACAATCTCATCTCTATTTATCACACAGTAAATAGAGGCGATTACCCGTGTGAGTGGGCCAATCTTATATCTGTCCGACATACTTTCTCAACTTAAAGTAATGCACTGAGCATTAAGATGCATAAAGATCAAACAGAGATTCATAGGCATTAACAATGAAAAAACATTAGTTCATAAATGTGAACAACTCAGGAAGATTACAATCCAGTATATCAAATTCTACGCAATCCTAGAGATTTTACATTTCCACAAAACACATCTCTAGGTATTGGTTTTGTCATAGGATCTGCTACCATTATATGCGTAGATATGTACTGTAAGTTCACATCCTTTCGTGCAACCATATCTTTGACAAAGTTATACTTGGTATCTATATGCTTGGTCTTGCCATGATATTTTAGATCTTTGGTATACGCTATAGCTGCTTGGCTATCACAGTTAACTAATAATGGATTTGCAGCTTTCTCAATAATACCTAAATGATCCAAAAAATCTCTTAAGCCAAACTCCTTCTTGTACCGCTGCTGATAATGCCACGAACTCAGCTTCCATCGTGGACAAGGCTATACACGTTTGTTTCTTACAGCTCCAAGTTATGGTGCCATTGTTCAGTAAGAAAGCAAATCCAGAGGTAAATTTTCTTTCATCTAAATCTCCTCCCCAATCAGCATCTGAATAGCCTTCAAGTCGCAGATCATTTCCTTAGTAATTCAACTTGTAATCAGTAGTTCTGTTCAGATACCTCAGTATTCTCTTAACGACTTTCCAATGTGCTTGACCTGGATTGGATTAGTATCTACTCACCATTCCAACTGCAAAATATATGTCAGGTCTTGTACACATCATAGCATACATCAAGCTCTCAACAGTACTAGCATGATGAATATGTTTCATTTGTTCATTCTCTTGTGGAGTCCTTGGACATAGTCTATGGCTCAATCCTTTACATTTTGCAATAGGAGTGTCTATGGGTTTACAATCTTGCATACGAAATCGTTCAAGAACTTTATTTATATATGTTTCTTGCGAAAGAGATAACGATATCTTCGGACGGTCTCTTAAAATCTTAACTCTAAGAATGTATGCAGCCTCACCCATATCATTCATCTTAAAGTTGGAAGACAACCAACTCTTGACAGTATTAACAAACTCTATATTGCTTTCGACAATTAGTATATCATCAACATATAATAATATGATCACAAATTGATCTTTGGATCTTTTGATATATATACAATGATCCTCATCTATCATTGTAAAATCATATGCCATTATGGCATTATGAAAACATATATACCATTGCCTTGACGACTGCTTAAGGTCATATATTGACCTCAAAAGTCGACATACCTTTCTTCTTAGCCTTTCATTATGAAACCAGCGGGTTGTTCCATATATATTTCTTCCTCTAATTCTCCATTGAGAAAATCAGTTTTTACATCCATTTGATGTAACTCAAGATCCATACTAGTCACTATTGCCATAATAATGCGAATCGAGGTAAATCTCACTACAGGAGAAAATTTTTCTTCATAATCACTTCTTTCCTGTTGATTATACCCTTTCGCCACAAGGCGAGCCTTATGCATTTCTATCGAGCCATCAACTTTTCGTTTTATTTTGAGAATCCACTTGTTCCCAATAACTTTGCATCCTTTTGGAAGATCAACCAGTTCCCAAACTTGGTTTGACTTCATTGACTCAATCTCCTCTTCCATTGCATGAATCCATTTTTCCTTACTAGGGCAAGTTAGGGCTTCATTAATATTTTTTGGCTCATCCTCATCTTGCAGAGCAATCATAAAAGTTTCCCCTTCAATGTCAAAACGTTGACGGGGAATACTTTGGCGACTTGTTCGCCGTATGGGAGATTGTACACTTTGTACATCATTCCCCATTATGCTCTCACTAGGATTAGATAATGATGATGTCGTCTCATCATGTGGTTGTAATTGAGAATGAGTTGAATTCAATTAATCATTTCTCATATTACTCCAACTTGGACAAACTCCACTAATATCGTTATCTTGATCAAAGGTTTCAAATAGGGAGTAATCTTCCCCTATTTCGCCATTCTTAGAAAATTCATCATTTAAGAATGTGATATCCCGTGATTCGAATTTAGTTATGCTCTCATTTTCTTGTTTACCTATGAACACATACCATTTCGAGTGTTCGGAGTATCTTATGAAAATACTCTTCTTTCCTCGGGATCTAATTTCCTAAACTTGTGAGAAGACTCATGAGTATAGGCAGCATAACCCCATGACTTAAGAAAACTTAAGTCCGATTTTCACCTGTCCATAACTCATATGGAGTGGAAGTAACTGATTTAGAAGGCGCCCGGTTAAGTGTATAGGCAGCAGTTAACAACGCATCACTCCAAAAAGTGATAGGTAAGTTAACATGCGCCATCATGGACCTAACCATTTCCAGTAGGGTTCTGTTTCTTCTTTCCGCAACACCATTTTGTTGAGGAGTATATGAAATAGATAACTATCTTTCTATTCATTTTTCATCACATAATTTTCTGAACTCATCAAATAAATATTCTCGACCTCGATCGGATCTTAATATTTTTATTTTTTTGTCTAATTGATTTTCTACCAAGTTCATAAACCTTTTGAAACAACTTAATACTTCAGATTTATGAGAAATCAAATAGACATATCCAAATCGAGTATAATCATCTATAAAAGTGATGAAATAAATAGCCCCATGCCTTCCTCTCACATTCATTGGACCACAGACGTCAGAATGGATTAAGTGTAGAGGAAATTCAGCTCTTTTACATTTTCTAAATGGTTTCCTTATCGTTTTCCTTACTAGGCAATGCTTACATATGGACAAATCAATTTTTTTAATGTTGCCCAACAAGCCCTCTTTGACTAGTATATTCATATGTTGTTGGTCAATATGACCAAGTCTAGCATGCCACACATTCACATCATTATCATATGAATTAGGAGACGTGAGAAGGAATAACAAACATTTGCATTAACATAGTTAATATCTAATACAATGAAACCATCCAGAAAATAACCACAACCATAGTAATTTGTATCCAAAAACAAATCCACACCTCTATTATGGAAGTTCATATTAAAACCTAATTTAACGAACACTAAAACATACACTAAATTCCGACGAATCTCCGAAGCATACAATACATCATGTAGGAACAAAGTGCGTCCACCACGTATGTTCAGTTGGCAGGTGCCAATTCCTTTCACTTCAGCTCTAGAGTTGTTTACCACATAGATTCACTTAGTTCCAGTTGGTAATCGTCGGAATTCCATGAAGGATTCTCTATCCTTCGCTACATGGTCTGTCACTCATAAATCCACAGTCCACAAAGGATTAGACTCAGTTAAGAATACACAACTCGACACAAAAGCAAAGTTCTGAAAAGTACAAGGGGTGTATACCTTCTTTGGCTCACGACAGTCGCGAGCATAGTGACCATTCTTGTCACAATTATAACACTTCACCCTTGTAAGCTTATTCATTCGAGAACGCTTTCCTCTTTCATGTTGGTTAAGCTTAGGTTTCTTTCCTAAATGACCTGCTTTCTTGCATTTCCCTTTATCAAACCAGTTAGGACGTTTGCGCTTGGAGCTCGAAGCTCCATGTGAGCTAGAACCAGTATGATAGATTTCAGCTTTCGACTTAGCTGCCAAGAGGCAGTCCTCTTCCAGCTCAAGATGACGCACTGCATCCTCAAAGGTTTTGATATTTTCATTATGGGTCAGGTGCACCTTCATATGCTCCAAACTCTGAGGCAAAGAACGAATCATTACTTGCACTTGCTGTTCATCAGTCAGGACATGGCCAGTATCTTTCAGCTCATTTATTATGTTTGACATCTTTCTAAGATGTTGTTTCATGGTCTGACCATGAGGTTTCTTATAAGAGTCAAACCTAATAGTGAGCTGCCTCAGTCTGGTCACCGAAGTATGGCTAAATCTTACTGTCAATGCTTCCCACATTTCCTTGGCATTCTCAAAACGCCTGAACTCTCGCATGATGTCATTTTCCATGCTACTCAGCAATGTAATGCGAGCAAGAGAGTTCTTTCTTTTCCATGCAGCAAACGCTTCCTTATCTCTCTTGTGCTATGCAGTGTTTCCTTCTTCAGGTTCTACCATGGTCAAGTTAAGAACTTCTAGTGCCTCTTGCTCTTCCAGCACATATTGGATTTTCATGTGTCATATTTCATAGTTTTCGTCATTGAACTTTTCACCTTTGTTTAGCTTGGCAACTATGCTCTTTGTGGCTGAAGCCATTGATTTGAACACATCAAACATATATGCGCGAATTATTAATGCCTAGAATTTATGAATCCATTTTGCACAGACCCATCATATTAATGAATAATTTCAAGTAAGGTTTCAGAATCAAAATGTCACTATGTTTCCAATCATCCTCCAAAAAACCTAACTTAAAACTATTATTAATATAATTGTCTTATGCAAAATAAATTCTATGAAGCTACAAAAACTTCTATGAACTACCCACATCAGTCAACATTAACATAAATCAAATAATATTTAACATCCAATAGAATAATAATGCTTTCACACAATACAACTAACATATCGGTTGCTACATCAACAACAATCAGGTAGTAAACATACATAAGATGTCCACAAAGCACACTAATAAAAAACCAGCCAATACATCTAACATAAAGTCAATACACGAACTTGGAAAGATCATCTTTTGTTCAATTTCTTAATATTTTCCCTTGTAACAATCCAGTAATAATCATCTATAAAATCCATCACAATTTTCTTATATGAAGCGGCTTTGTTGACATCCCATATACGATTCAACACTCTTTGCCATTCTTGTGAGAGAGTGTTCATGAAAAATCACACCATCTCAGACTGTGGCATGGGACGACCATTCCATATGACCTTTTGAATTTTCCCGTTGACTTTAAAAACGTGATCAATTAAGTCACCACTCTCCCATCAATGATCAGTCAGCTCAGCTATCAACTTAGAAAGCTTTTCCTTTTGTTCATCGGTAATTGCGCGAACAGGTGTGCGCAACCTAAGGGGAGACATTGTTCCTGCAACAAATAATGGATTACATATAATCCTCATAGACTTAATTTGAAAAAAGAAACACATTCTTTTCTCTCTTTTTTTGGTCAACGGTCAATGGTCGTCAACGGTCAACGGTCAACCAGGTCGGGTTGCCGGGTCGGGTAGGCCGATCGGACCCGGTCGAACCGGTCGGGCCGGGTCAGACAGACCGACCAGCACGTGCGGCACACGTGCAGCTGACGTCACGATGACGTCAGCTAGCGCATGCCTCGCACACGCCAGCGACTGCACATGCGCATGTGCACATGTCAATCACGCGCGTGTGGGCAACGCACGCGCCTTCCCTTACGAATCGGTGCGTGCAACGCGACGCCGGTTCGTTCCGGCTACGCGTGGGGGCGCGTCCGGCGACCGAAATTCCGTTATGGTCCAATTCTACCCGGTAATAGATACCGGGACTTTGCAATATTTGATTGCGGTACATGCGAAGAAATGATCAAAAGGGCTGTATTTGCCAGAGAATTGGGAGTTCCTAAAGGGTAAAGTAACCTTGTACTGATTGTTCTCTAAATGTAAGTTTTCTTCTTCTGCATACTGCTTCCTCAGTAAATGTTTTAGTAGAAGATATAATTTCTTGGAATTGAGGTTTATTCGTTTTTACGTAAGTGGCCTTTGGCGACGTTCCGCCACTCGTCGCGATCGTCTCGACGAGACCTTCCACCCAACGTCATCATAAATAAATTTTGAGTTACAGAAACTTGAAAAAATGGATGAACAGTGCTTGGGTGTCGAGATTTTTTGCCCCGATCGGTGTCGGCCGATTAATTTCACTAAAATTAATATAAAAAAATCATCTATAATCATGAAAGGGGTCGGGAAAAACATGGAAAAGGATAAGGAAACAAGAACTACGGCTCTGATACCAATGTTGGGATTGTTGGATTCCCAAAAACTGGATTCGACACTAAATCGAACCCCTAAACTTGTGCGGAAGACGAGCCCGGGAAAAACACATGCATCATTGATCCTAAGGCACATCACATAATTGAATGTACCTTGTTAGCCACAGATTAAACACCGACGCCGAAATAAGGAAGAGAAACTAGTCCCGTTCGATCCGATGACGCAAATTTTCCTTGAAGGGAAGAGAGCGTCGCCTTTTGCTTACTGTTTTTCTTTTGGAGGTGTTTCAAGGGAGAGAGGGAGGAGGAAACGTACACTATATGCCAAAAGGTGCGTTCCTCCCTCTTTATTTCTCTCTTAAATACGTTCCCTCCAAAAACAAACGTATCCATTCATTATATCCCTCAATCCATGGGCCCTAATATTGTGGGTCAGGCTTTTAGGCCCAACATGGGCGGACAGGCCAACTTAGACCCATCACTTTAATAAAACCATCAAGATAATTGAATTTATGTCATAATAAAGATAAGAATATTTATTGTGACGAGACAGCAATAGTACACATTTTCAATGTATTTATGTGGGAAGATCGCACCTTAAATCCTAAAGCTTATGTAAGACATACAATTTAGTCATAATCCAGTTCAATCGAGTCTTATAAAGTCGAATTAATTAATTTTTAGAACTTTATTTAAAAATATTAAGCCTAAACCTCATATTGAAATTGTAATTTAAGGATGACACTTAAGCAAGTCAAGTGAACATGGTGTTGAGATTCGTCTTGAAGAATAAATGAGTAAGCCTCTGCAATAGTGGGCGATAGATTCATGAACAAAACTTGACTGACCACATTAGAGTAACCTCGAGTTTGAACCATTAAGAATTTATAAAGACATCGATTCTCAAATTGCATCACAAACAAAGTCTTTGCCTTGTAAGAACAATTCGGCAAGGGTTCCAAATTGTTTAGCTCATCCCAATAACGCTGCAAATTATTGTAATACCTAGCAATGTCATCTTCTCCTTGTTCAAGAGTGCATATTTTCTGCCTGAGTTAGAATATGCAAGACCCTTAGACGGTGAAAAACGTTTACGCAGATCAGCCCATACTTCCGCAACAGATTCAGTGTACAACACGGTTGGGACAGGATCTTGGCGGATGGAATTCAAGATCCATGATAATATAATGTTGTTGACGTGAACCCTTGGGGCATATGTGGCGTCGGTTTATTTGAGTTTTGGAATATCTCCCGTGACAAAATCCATTGTGCTCTTTGCGGATAGAGTAATGATCATGGCTTGTGACCAGCTATTATCATTATCACCTGTCAATATCATGCACACTAAATTCGAACCAGGGCTATCCAAGGCATGGAGAAAGAATGGACTATTGGTCCGTTCATGAGCCAGTGTGTGACTGACTTATCCATGTGTGACTGACTTATCCATTGCATTACAGGGATAAACCGATTTTGATTGGGCTACATGTTCATCCACACGCCGTTTAGTTTCTAGTTACTCTTGGCTCTAGCCTTATTTCTTGAAATTCTAAGAAACAGCACACTGTTGCTCGGTCTTCAGCCAAGGCTGAATACAGGGCCATGACATCTGCAGCTTGTGAGATTACATGCATGCTTCTTACCAATCTTGCTATTCCGTTGTCCACTGCTGAGATTTTTTGCGATAACCAAGCCGCTATTCACATCATCACTAATCCAATTTTCCACGATTGTACCAAACACATCAAGATTGATTGCCATCTTGTTCGTGAAAAATTCAGAATGGCACACTTCAACCTCTTCATGTCCCTAGCCATTCCCAGTTCGTAGACCTATTCACAATAGTTGTTTCTTGTGATCTCCTTCTTTCTTTCAAGCGCAAATTGTTGACATTCATGCATGCACCAACTTGAGGGGAAGTATTAGAGTTATGATATATGATTTGATTCTAATTATTCTAATTGTAGGTTAATTAATCCGATCAATATGTAAGATTAGGTATTTAGAATATAGAATAGGAATCGTTATTTTGTATATGCTTTCCTATTATACATCCTTCTTGTATTATAAATAGGCTTGTAATACATGTACAATATTTGAGAGATACACAATACAATTTTCTCCAATAATTTTCATTTTCCGTTCACAAACAAAAATGCGATGAATCCTTGCCCTAAAACTTCATAGTGAAATTGTAATTTAAGGATGTCACATAATCAATTTTAAGTATTCTTCATCACGTCAACCTTTTTTTTTTAATATTACCTCTTTTCGAAAAGATTTAGGACTTGAATAATACAAAGGTCTAAGATTTGATTACATCTCATTTATAAAGTTTAGTACTTCCAATACAATTCTAAATGCTTAATTCGAAAACATAGAGTGATGAGATTGTAACAAAGTTCCATTTCCACGCGAAGAACTCCCAGTAACTTCTTGGATTCGTGCCTAGTCTGCCTTAAAGTTTGAAGCAACCGTGTCCCACACACTTCTCTTTCAGGCCATCTCATTCTCCGCTAATGCACGATATTCGAAAGCGGACACGACTTTTTGAGCGCTCTCATGTTCAGCTCAGGCAAAGCAAAACAACTCTTTGCAATTGGCTGAGGCAGACACGATTCATCAACATTAAAAGCGAAGCCCCTACCCCAAAAGGTGTCGGTCGGCCAGCCGGAGCAGCGCTTTGATTTGCATGTAGTAGATTATATATTGCGTTCCAAATCACATGGACTCGGAGTGATTTTAGAACTCTGGGATGTCGTCAGGTGGAGTCTTATCTAGTGTACATAGATGAAATGTTCTGTGTGGATCGACAATGATTAGTTAAATTAGAGATGTGAATGTCTTGTCAAGACAAATGAGCCCCTGGTATATTGGGCTCGAGCTCAACGTTGGTCGTGGCGGAGCGAGGCGCAGAGGACATAGAGAGAGAGAGAGAGAGAGACAGCGGAACTGAGAGAGGCTGAGGGAGGGAGAGGGGGCGAACCCCTAGCAACAAGTCAGGACGTTTTTCTCGTCGCTGACGATAGGGTTGGAGGCATTAGTAGTCTGATAATTGTTGTGTAAATTTCCAGGCATACTAATTTTCACTTGTCATTCTTAAGAAAAAAATTTGTCTTTCCTTTTATTCCCAAACAAACATGAGATTACCGCTTAGGTTTTTTACTTTTTTTTACCTCATCGTTTTGTTACTTGCTAAATCCAAAACTGAATTTTTTTTCTTTTAAATTTTCAACTTAACTGTTAAGCATTTTTAAGCATAGAAGTTTTTGTTGGAGAAAATTTCTTTGAGTGTTGTGAATCGACAAAACGTTTCCATCGATTTAGTCTGAAAACTTGTAGACTCTTCCATCAAAGTCTGAAGACTTCGGATTACCAGACTCAAGACTCAAAGTCTATCATCATTGATAGTTTCTCGACCGTCGAAAAAGGCTTATCCAGAACTAGATGTTTTGTTAGGGATTTGACTTTATCGACTGGAAGAAGATCTCTTGGCTGGATATAGCTTGCCGGAATTCATTATTCAAATCAAGATTGATTCAGGGATTTTGGATCCGTTGATTGGCGAAGTATACTTTGAAGGTTCTACTTATGGAAAGTTAGATCCCGATTATATGGGCGAGCAGGATTGATGGGCTATCGTCATATTCCTTAAATAGCTTGAAGATATTCCTAATTGATTCTGTCCAACAGGTAAATTGGAAAAATTCTTTTGATAAGTGCCAACGGGGGTAATGGCATAAAGGAGTATATAAGGAAGACGTTCAAGTTGTTCGAGTGGGTATGTGATAGAAGAATTTCAAAGTCTAAAGCTTCTTATTCTTTGTCAATTAAACTATTAAGAGAAATCATGTACGCAAAAGAAAATCTATATTTGATAGACCTTGAGAAAGTGTAATAGAGTCTCTACATTGTGAAATCAAGGAAGAGTTTTTCTGTAACAACTCTTTTGTTCATAGTGAAATCCAACCGGTGGGCTATCAGTGCGGAAGAGTGGACGTAGGCTTGGATTAAGCCAAATCACTATAATCTCTGTATTCATATTCTCTTCCCTACACTCTTTTACCTTGATCGTAACTCATTTTGTTTACAAGAGACGAATTTCCTTTTCATAATCTATTGTTGATTAGTGCTGCACACTTATCTTGTAAAATTGTTTTTACACATTCACCCCTCTCTAGGTACTCATACTAGCTTTCACAGTTTTAACTCTTTTTTCAAATCAATGCATCAATGTACCATTCGTGAATTTAACATACCAAAATCAAATCTATGGTGAAAAATTGGAATGTTGTAATATTATTGGTGTGATAAATCATAATTTTTGGGAATGGACATATTGGACAGCCCAAATTAGATTGGACCGGCCAGTTTGGTCCGGTTCCCAATGGCATCGGTCCAATTCCCGTTTCATAAAAATGGAACTAGTGATTTTTAGTCAAATTCTCGATTTAGGGGGAGAACCGGACCAAATTGACTTTTTTTTTCAAATATATTTTTAATTTCTTAAAAATAACAATAAACCCTATAATTATAATAACTCTCATATTTTTTTAAAATTTTTTTAGTTTTTTTGCTAAGTGGCTAGTTCCATTAAACAGGACTAGTTGATTGGTCCGGTTCCCTATCCGAGGACCATCCAGTCCAATTCCCAATCCCAAAAAATGAGAACCGATCCTCCCGGTTCCGTTCTCGGATCCTAAATGGAATCAGATCGGAACGGAAATTGATCACCCCTAATAATTTTCATGTTATATGATTAAATTATGACTAAAATTTTTGCTTAAAGGAAGGATAATTTCATTGAAATAATTTGTTAATTGAAAAAAAAAATTACATAGGAAATTTAAATTTTTGTGCAACATGGCACGGCCTATTGTCGTATCATGTGATGTAATGTCACCCCATGACCTTTGTCCATACATCTCTCCTCCCATTACTGTACATGTCCCATCCATTTGATAAAGATCTACAATAATCAGAGAGCCAATCCACCATAGGTCTTCATTGAGAGAGAGAGAGAGAGAGAGTAAATGGAAGTCCATAACATTGTGACAGTTTATTTCTTCCTCGCGTGGTGCCTCATTGCGAGCGTATGGAAGCCGATAATGTCGTGACGGTTTGTTTCTTCCTCACGTGGTGCCTGCTCGCAACCACGGCGATAATTCTGACTAGCTGTCATGAAGTGAGAGCCGCTCTAGAAGCTGGCAATGCCACCATTGTGCCTCATCGCCTACTAGCAACTGGAGGTGGAGCTGAAGGCAGTGCTGGACCTGGAGCATGCCCCGGGCAGCACGCTGGCCTTTGTCAAAACCGGAGTCGTGAGACGGGCCTAGATACCAAACCTCGCCCGGTTGTGGCCATCACACGCCACACAAACGCTACACGTCCCACCTTCCTGTGAAGAATTCCAAGGCTCGCGTCAACCCTCAACCCTCATCCCCATTGGCCGTTGTAAACCGTAAGGCCATGGATTGTGGAAAAGTTTGTTGATTCTCAATATCGATTCAGTAGATTTTCTTTTCAAAAACATTGTCATTATGCGAGTACTTTTGGTAAAATAGGGTGCATAAAGCACTGCCTTTTGCTAAAGTAATTCTACGTCCTAAAATCCGAATTTTTTTAGCAATTCGAGGCCCACAACTCGATCGTTTCCATGTTGGTCGATCGACAGGAGTCGTTTGCTCATTGTGCTGCACGACTTGTTCTCTCTTTTCACTCTCGAATAATTAGACAATAGCACTCTGTTTATACTGAAAAATGACTGATTTTTAAAAAGGGAAAATTTTTAAAAGTGCCCTGAAGTAGGCCATATTCTCAAAAGAGGATCTAAAGTCAACATCGTCTTAAATAAATACCTTAAGCAGCCAATTTAGTTTTAAATAAGGGTCTAACTTCATTTACTAGCCAAAGCTTATCCATGTCCAAGGGCATTTGTTTCTTTATTTTTTTTTCATTCTTTTTTTTGTTTCATGTTTTCATTTTCTCTCTCTTTTTTTACCCTTTCTCTACACCATCCTCTTTTGCGATTTCAAGTATAAACACGCTCGCAAAATTTTTTTGTCTAACTCCTTGCTATATCTCTCACCCAGCTACAAAAACCCGCTTCCTGTTTCCTCTCTACGCAGCCAAAAATTCCTGACACTCTCAAAAGATTAGTCGGCGACATTCAACAACCATTATACAAAAAAATTCACAACCCCTTACAACATATGATCTGAGACAAAATTGTTCTTCTCCTCCAAGAAAATTTTCCACATGAATCATATGTTGATTCAGCTACTCTCTGTTTCAAGAAACACGGGAAGTATGTTGTTGCAGCACAGTCGTCCCATGAAAGACCATCATCCCGCGATTTCTTTTTAATTGTTTCAACTGCAAAAGAAATGAATGTATGAGACGGAGCGTTTCAAATCTCCTGCTCAAGAGGAATTGATGAATGCACGTTCACAAACCTCCTCTGGGGTCATCTTGCCAAAACCAAATCGGTTCGTCCATATCGACTCTACTTCCTCTGCAACAGGAAGCATGAGATTCTTCACATTGAGAGAATGAAGAAGCCTTCTCTAGGTTGAACTAAGAGAAGCCTTGCTGATGGTTTGCGTGCCAATGGTTAATGAGGCCGACTTAGTTGAGGAAGAAGAGAACTTTTATGAGGCATTGCTTGATAGTGACTATTCTGTTATTTATGACTCTGAAATGGTGGCGAAGGACCTCTTCACATGGAATACAAGAGCAGAGCTCTTTGGTTTCATTTCTTTGAATTGGATGAGGTAGAGCGAAGATTGGTGAAGGATAACATGGGCAACTAGGCACTATTGTTGAGTCAAAATTATCCTGCGTCCTTATTGGCTTCTGAAGTCCCAGGTTGCAGGAAACTGCATTTGTTATCTTGATGGTTTCATAGTGAAAGGGGCACCCACATGAAGAAGGGTTACAAATTATGCAGATTCAACTTGAAATGTAGAGCTACTCAACACGTTCTTACACTTGTCTTCCATGCAGCTGATCGCCGTTGCCCCTTTGGACAGGGCACTGGTTTATCCTCTTATTTGTAGGTTAGTTCCCGTTCTACTACTCATGCTGTTTAGGATCGTTTGCTAGCAAGAATATATTCAGATATCACTATTGCATGGTAGGAAAAAAAGACATGAAACAAAGACAGAGAAAAAGAAAAATAAAGAAAAAAATCGTATGGGGATGAGAATGCCCCTAAATGTGCACAAGATATGGTTAATTGGTGAAGTCAAGGCCTTATTTGAGACTAAGGCGGCGCATGGTAACGTTTCTGTTTCTCCCAATTTCTGTTCTTTTGTTTCCCGGAACAAAAAAGAACAAAACCCGTGTGGTAAAACATTTGTTCATGGGAACAATTTCTCTAATTTTTTGTTACCGAATGCAGTTTTAAGAAATAAAAAAAAAAGTTGCTTCTTGTTCCTGGGAACAATTTCTAGAAATAAACCAATTTTCTTTTTTTTTTTTCTTTTGTTTCTCTCTCTTGCCGTGGCCACCTCCAATCGCCTAGAGCCACCGTCGACCGCCACCTCTCGCCGCCGCTCCCGCCGTCGCCGCGGCCGGTCGTCGCCGTCGCCGGCGGTCGCGGCGCCGATGGGCTCTACGACGGCGATTGCTGGTGACAATTGACGGCAAGCGGTCGTGCAGCGGCGGCGGTGGGTGGTGGCAGGTGGCAACAGGTGGCGGGCGGCAGAGGCCGACGATCGGTGATCTGTGAGTAAAAATAAAAATGAATAAATACAAAAAAAAAAAAATTGTTGCGTTACCAATGCATTTATATTCTTTTTTTATTCCAATAGTAGAAATTTTGTGTAGTTACCAAACGAGTTCTTTTACTTAAAAATTATTTCCCAACAAAAATAGAAAAGAACTTTTTCTGAAAAAAAAAAAAAAACTCTTCCATATAATAGAAACGTTGTCATACGCAGCTTAAATTACCAACTCAATGCCCTTATTTGAAACAATGCGAGAAGACAACCGCATTCCGGACTTTTATTTGAAATTTTCCCTTTTAAAAATGATAAATTCGGTCGATTGTAGTAACTACTAAGTTGGTTGGCTTGGAAATTGTCTTCTGCAGGCCGGGAAGAGAGCTGCCGATGAAAAGCGTCATCAATTGGTGGAGGTCATCATTTCAGGATTTGCCAAGTGTCTGAAGGATGAGGAGAGTACCAACGCCGTCGCATTGCAGTGGAGCAGCGGTGGCGTCCAGCTGTAGGAGAGGACGACCGTCAATAGATAAGGAAAGGAAAAGGGCCGTGCTCAAATGGATTTGTGTGCTGACTTTGGCCCATTGCTTTTTAGCGTTTACAAAGGGGTTTTCGACCTTGAAAATCCCATGAGAAAATTCTCAATCGTTAAACAATTATTTTGAAGTAACTTTTAAATAAAAATAAAAATTTAATCCTAATAGGAACTAGTTTTAAGCTTTCAACATTTGATCAAATGCTGAAATTCATTTTTTTCTTCCAAAACTACCCTTACCCATTCTTCAAATTTATGATTCATTGTTCTTATTTTTTAAATGCTAGAAAATAAAGATAATATTATTTAATAAATAATAATAAAAAAAGACCAAACCATTCATCGATATGGTGAAAGGCTATGGCCGCCGACGAGCCAAATTTGGTGCTAGTGGCCGTTACTGAGATTGCCCAATTGCTTGGGTCGCCCAAGGTGGGGCGACCTTCGACAATCCTCGCTAAGGTTGCATGACCCTCGCCAAAGTTGAGCAACCTCGACTGACGACCACCTGCACTAGATTTGGCTCACTAGCAATCGTCGCCCTTCATCGACTAGCAAAAGGTTAGGTCTTTTTTTAAATAATATATATTTGATTTTTTTTTGCATTATCATCAAATTTTAGATTTAAAAAGTTGCATATATTAATTTTTTTTCAATTTCAAACAAAGAAAAAAAAACTAATATTACTCAGCCAAATGACTTTTTAAATATACTTTTTACCAAACAGTATTTCTCTCAAAATTACTTCTTAAAACATAGTTTATCAAATGACCTTTGTTTTTACTCAAAGTTGTTTAGGCTAAACTACTTTATATTTTCTCAATGGACTTTCAAAGTAGTTTAGATGACGGTGAGTAGAAATAAGATGCTAAGCCTCTTGTTCGTGCCTATGCTTGTGCTTGTGTTGGATATAAATAGATGACGGTGAGTAGAAATAAGATCAATTGTTAACTCTCTTTCAAGATAAAAACAAAAAGATAATTTTATTTATGTTATAATAAAGACCAAGATTATTTGGCATGACAAAGCCGACAATAATGCAGATTTCCAATGTATTTATTTGAGAAGATCGCACCTTAAATCATTAGCCCTATGTAAAACGTGCAATCTAGTCCTAAACTAGTTCAATCGAGTCCTATAAAATTTTTAATTGATTCAATTAAATCTTAGAATTTTATTAAAAATACAATTAAGCTTAAATCTCTTATTGCAATTTTAATTTAAGGATGTCACTTAAGCAATTTTATGTGGTGTTCTTTGAAAGGATTATGATTACGCCTTTCAAAAAATTCGGGACTCAATTGAATCTATCATAGATTTTAAGTCCTGAAAAGTTGGAGCCAAGCCAGGAAAAATCTTTTTCTAGATTAAAAGTTTTTTTGTATCTACACCTTAATATTATCTAATATTAACAACTAAAAGCTAATATGTCTAAACGAATCACGCGAAAATCTCATATTTTATACTTTTGCATTGGTATTACTAAGAGTCAACATGTGTGAAGTCTACCTATCATTAATTCTTCTATTTAATACACTTTTTCAATGTTACAAAAAAGATGTCACATAATTTAAAAAAGTTATTCATAAGTAAATTGAGGAAGACAGGAACCTCTTAGCATAGTATTAATAATACATATGAAATGGATTGCCTAACTAAATGAGAAAAAAAGGAAAATTACTAAAAACATACTAAATTTATTGTATTTATGCCAATTCGATTCTAAACTTTATAGCTAATTTAGCCCTAGATTTTTTACAATTTGACAATGTACTTCATTTGAGCAATTTTAGTTAGAAGTTGTGACATGAACGTTAACCATCTTACGTAGTAGCTCGGCATGGGAAGGAGAGGGTGAGTACCGGCGGAAAAGAATAAGAATAGAGGAGAGCCTTGTTCGAGTCAAGCTCCATACTCAGAGGATATCAAATTAATTGCTGTGGGTTTACAGGGGAAGGTACGAAACGTAGGTCACCGACAGCGTGCTGGAAACAATAGGATTGGACTTTAAAAAGGGCCCGCTGGTCTCGCCAACCTAGGCCCTAAGGAAAGCGACCTAAAATTAGATTAATCAAAATTATTCATTACTTAGGCCCACCAAGATTGAAAAGATATTCGAAAATTATATATAAAGTCGATATAATTTGGGTGAAGCGTGCCATGTCCAAGAACATAATTGCTTGCCCAGGCTTGCTCATTTCATCCTTTGAGCCCGCACTTGGATGGCTCGGTATGCCATTCCTTCTCGTGCGAGCGGTGAATTCCTACGAACAACTTTTGTCCTCGTCCTCCCCCACATCAGCAGGGTATCCTTCTATGTTCGAATTGTTTCTGAAAGCATGATACGTGATAGAAGGAATCAGATATCAAGGGCAATACGTGTAGCAATTGGCCCATTAGATGTTAGAAGTTTGTGCTTGATCTAGCTGAACTTTGTCTCTCAGCCTTCTGGCTTTTGTCAGTGATGCGCGAAGAAGAACGGGCGGTTGCTCGTGTGGTGGAGATCTTGCAGTGAGAAATGGAAAGCCTGTTGAAAAGTCGTGTCTAATTTCATGAGTTCCATCTTTAGGCTGGGTTTTGGGTCTGCTGGGTTTAGTTGCATCAGGTTTAGGTTGAGCCTATTGGCTCTTGGGTTTGTCTGGGATGGGTTGAGTTGATATTTGGGCCAGCCCCGGAAGAAAAACAGTCCACCTAGCTTGAGAAATCGCGACGCTTGAAAACGTTGTCGTACTTGTACATGCACTCCACTCGAATGTGTCAACCCCTGAATGTAGGTACATTGATATGCACAACTATAAAGCCTATGCAGGATACATATGTCGAACCAATAAGTTCAACTATAATCGCAGTTTGCAGTTACTAACATCCTCAACACATACAAATCTACGTGCAAATTCTTACAATTGACAGTTTGGAGAAACCAAGTTGGAGCAGAAGGAAGCGGGTTCCAGCAGACGCATTCCGGAAGGTTCATCAACGGGGAGGGCGGTCCCTGCGATATATGTCAGTTTTTAGTGGCGGGCCCTTTTGCGGAGTGCAGGGTGTGTATCGTCCGGGGCGTCTAATACACCTGGCGGCATCCTGCCTGTTTTGAGTTTCGTAGACGACATCATTCAAGCCCCCCACGAACTCCAACTCCGGTTGCTGGTAAGCAATGCTGCACTCGGTTGCCCCGCCGAGACCATCGCACGGTGGTGGAGTGGCAGTGGCGTTGAGCTCTCCAGGTGCGGCTTTGCAGGAGAGGGCGACTGTCAACAAATAGGAAAGGAAGAGAGCCTTCGTCAAATTGGGGTGCATGGTGACTTTGGCCCGTTGCTTTTCAGCGTTCCCTAAGGACTAAGAAGAGCTCCCAAAGATTATGAGCCTCTGTCTGTGCCTGTGTTCGTGCATGTGTGGATATATATAGAGGACGGTGAGGAGAAATGAGACCAATAGATAACTACCCATCTAGTCCTAAAACTTAAATCCTAAACCTTACATAAGACGTGAAATCTAGTCTCAAATCAGTTCAATCAAATCTTAAAACTTTATTATAAATTATAATTGAGTCCTAAACTTTTCAATTGATTAAATTAATTCCTAGAACTTTATTAAAAAAATTCAATTAAGCCTTAAACCTTGTACCAAAATTGTAATAAAGGATGCTATGTAGGAAAATTTAGGTATTATTCATCGAAAGGACTTTGATTGCGCTTATTTAAAAAGATTTGAGATTTAATTGAATCGATTGAAAGATTTTGAGACTCGATTGCTTTTTGTATGTAAGGTTTAGAACTTCCTATGCGCTTTTCTATACTTATTTTGAAAACTTGAACTTTCTATCTCCATGTGAAGAACTCACAACAACTTGTTAGATTCGTGCCTGGTCTGCTTAGGTCCAAAACAACGGTCCCCCACCTACATTGCTTCAGACCATCTCAGCTAGTGTGGGAGATTCGCAAGCAGACACGATTGTCAGTGCTCTCATTTTCAGTTCACACAAAGCGAACAACTTTCTGCAATTTGGATGTTTTCGTTTGTGGCCGTTCTTACGGTTCTTCAACATGAAAGCCAAGTCCCAACCCCCAAGGTTGATCGATCTGAACGTAGTGCATCGTATATTGTGTTTAAATTGCATCAACTCGAAGTGATCTTGGGGCTCAGAAATGTCTTCTTCAAGACGGTTGTTATCCTATGTACAAGAATGAAGAAGTGCTTGGCATGAATCGATAATGAAGAGGAGCTCTCGGCGATGATGATGAGCCTCTTGCCTGTGCCTGCGTTCGTGCATGCGTAGGATATAAACAAAGGACGGCGAGGAGAAATGAGATCAATAGCTAACTATCCCTAGCGCTCCATCATCCTACCGTTTAAGAAAAAACAAAAAGATCAATGAATTTACGAAATAATAATCACAAAAATATTTGTCGCGAAAAGCACGTTATCAGTGTATTTATTTGCGAAAATTGCAGCTTAAATCCTAAACCTTACGTAAGACATGCAATCTAGTCCTAAATCAATTTAATCGAGTTCTAAAATTTCACTAAAAAATACAATTGAGTTCTAAAATTTTCAATTAATTCGACTAGTTTAGAACTTTAGTGAAAAATGTAATTAAACCCTAAAACTTATCTTGAAATTGTAATTTAAGGATGTCACATAAGCAATTTTAGATATTGTTCCTTGAATGGACTTTGATTGCACTTTTAAAAATGATTTTAAGACTTACATGGACCAACTAAGGAATTTAGGGATAAGAATAACTAGAATGTCATAACTTCTATACAACGATTACTTAAGTGCTACAATTTTTTTTTCTGCTCACTTTATTGTCATTGGCAATTTGCCTCACCAAAGAATTCGACATGGACACCAATTGTCCTAAATGGCTTCACCAACATTGACGTGGACCATTTTTTTATTATTATTATTATTTATCTTTTATTTTTCTTTTCCTTTTTTTTTTGATACCTGCAAGGTTAATGGCGACTCTCATCAACTGTGAAGGCCTCACCTAGGCTAGGCCACCTCACCCTTAGTCAATGTGGTCACAAAGGCCATGGGCGAGGCCTTCATGGTTGCGAAAGCCCTCACTTGCAGCCGAGGATGGCGTTGCCAAAGGCCTTCGCCACCATACCAATCGAGGGCGAGGCCTTCGCAGCAGGCAAGGATCACTGGTGACCCTCATTAGCATAGAAAAATATGAAAAGAAAAAGCAAAAATCAAAAATTCACATTGGAATAGAAAATTAATTAAAAAATCCACCTAGGAAGATTTACCGAAAATGACACTCAAATAATCCATTTTACTTTGATACTGCACTTAAGTGAAAAAAAAAAATATGACTATCAAGTGAGCGCCGTATAAAAATTATGGTATTTTTCCTATTCTTATCTCAAAAAATTTAGGACTTGATGGCATTTTGTAGACAAAATTTAGGACTTTCATTGCACTTCTCGAAACTTATTTGCAGTACTCCCAATAACTTCTTAGATTCGTGTCTAGCTTGCTTAAGGGCCTGTTTGGTTCAGCTTTGGGGAAATGCCCTTGAGAGAATGCAAATACCTTTAAGGTAAAAGGGTTTTTCGAAATGCTAGACTGTTTGGTAAACTATAATTGAAAAGTGCTTTAAGGAAATGCAAGATTATTTGATAAACATACATTTGAAAAGCCCTTCAAAGTGTGACCAAATTAAGTTTTTTAGTTTTAGTATTTTTTAAATTGCAAAAAAGAAACAATGACTATATAATATTTTACATTTTCATGTTGAAAGTAACGTAAAAGATATATATTAGTAAATTTATTTAAAAAATGTATTAAAAGAATTTGATTATAGATTAGATACAAAGCTCAACTTTTAGCCTAGGGTTCTTTTAAGTCTGTTTTCAACTTTGAATAATTTTTTAAAATTATTATAGTATTAATCATCTTTGTTAATTAATGATCATTCTAGTGTATTGATAAAAGTTGGGCTATTAATTGTCAAAAGATAAAAATGACAAAAAAAAAAAAAAAAAAAGGTGAACTTATTCGGTGGATGGTGAAGTGATCAATTGTGGATGCTAATTTTTTTGAGTAAGTGCCACATATAAAAAGGGAGGTCCTCATTAAGAAAAATAAAACCAAGTTTCTCTTATATAAATTTGACTAGAAAGAGTCATTTTATGATAGTAAACATGGTCATATATGTTCGGAAAAAAGAAATTCATTAATAAGAGGACTGGCATTCCGCAAATACTGAATATCCAAAGCAGCTTTGGGCTTTTAGCATTTCAAATGTCAACATTTGGCCAAGGACACCTCCAAATGCTTAACCAAACACCATTTTTTTTTCCAAGGGTCTTTCGGGGCTAAAAGCCCATTTGAATGCTGAACCAAACGAAGTCCAAAACAGCAATTCTCCCCCCGGCGGGCGGAACAACGCACGTGGATTCACAAGCAGACACGAGTTTTGAGTGCCTCTCATTTTCGGCTCATGCGAAACGACTTTTTGCAATTGGCTGAAGTAGACACGGTTCATCAGCATGAAAGCCAAGTCCTAATCCCCTAGGCGTCCGTTGGCTGAAGCAGTCCTTTGATTTGAATGTAGTAACATGTCGTGTTTCGGATTGCATTGGCTCAAAGTGATTCTAAGGCTCGAGAATGTCAGATGTAGTCTCATCTGGTGTACATGGATGAGAAGCTTTGCGCGAGTTGATGATAATCAGTTAGATTGGAAATGTGAATGTCTCCTTACGACAAATGAGCCCCTAGATATAATTATTGAAGGAACTTGTTGATTTTCGACTTAACTTTTAGGCATTTTTAAGCATAGGAATGTACTTTAAATTTTGTTTTTTGGTCCAAATTAATCCATTAGTGGACCACCCTTGAGTTCATTATACAGAAATCAAATCTATGATGAGAAATAGGAATGTTAGGGTATTATAGGTAGATGGTACAATATATCGTAATTTTCACGGTATATAATTAAATTCTAATGATAAGAAATCCATTACAATGAAAATTTATATTTTTGCGCCATACCATTGCACTAACTATTGTAGCATCATGTGATGTAATGTCACCTCGTGACCTTTGTACTATGCATGTCCCATCCATTTTATAAAGATATACAATAACAATAACAATAACGCCAATCATCCATACCTCTTTGTCGAGAGAAAGAGAGACAGAGAGTACATGGAAGTTTACCTTCGTTTCGTCCTCGCATGGTGCCTGCTTGCAACCATGGCGACAGCTCCAACTGGCTGCCACGGAGCGGGAGCCGCTTCAGAAGCTGGCAACGCCACCATTCCGTGGCGGTGCGATGGCCTCGAGTGCCTCATCGCTTACCAGCAACCGAAGGTGGAGCTGATGGCGGTGCTGGACCCGGAGCATGCCCTGGGCAGCAGCATGCTGGCCCTTAGACCCGGAGACGTCTCCCAACGGTCCAGGAATCCGAACCAACCCGCCAATTGTGGCCGTACAGGGCCGGGACGCTACACACCGTGCGTTCCCAAGAAAAATTACGGCCCTCGCTATAGCCCTTTTAATCGCGGGAGAGGGTAAGACGATGGACTGTGGAAATGCCGGTTAAATTCTCAAATATCATCCGCTGGATTTTATTTTCAGAGATGTCGTATTATCATCGTACGATTGCTATTCGAGAATAGGGTGTAATGTATGTGCAAGAAAGTAGTTGTTGATCCTAGAAATAGGATTATTCCGCAACTTAAGACTTTACAACTTTTTCCTTTCAATTCGATGTTATTGTTTGTTTATTGTGTTGTACGAGATACTCTCTCGAGAAATTGTTCGATGAACCTAATATATATACTAAGTCATCCGTGTGACTCTCTCTCTCTCTCTCTGGTTCAACACATTATCAAGCTCCATTTACTAGAGAGGAAGTGTCAACGGCAACTACGTTTGGCGTGACGGTTGCCATTGATGTTGGCACGGACAATGTGCTTGGGGTCTTGTCAGTTGGGAGGTTGGCCGGTTAGGGTCTCAAAACTTTTGAGGAAGGATCTCTCAGTAAAGTTAGATAACCATCTCGTAGAGAGTCCCCTAATATTGACGCTTATTAAATCAATCATGTTAGATTCTCAAGAGAGGACTGCTGCGTGAACGAAATGAGACCAGCCCATCAAATTCATGTACAGAGTTAAATAATAACAGTAATAGTAATAATAATAATAATAATAATAATAATAATAATGTGAAAGGCAGATTTAAGGAATTTCTCTATAATTTGAGGTATTCAATGTATTCATAACGAGGATTACATCCGTCTATTTATAGGTTTTATAATATGACTATTAAATATAACATATCAATTAAGGATATGCACTATTAAATAAGATTTGTACATAATCCTGAGACATATTCATAATTAAGTAGATCTCCTAATATCACTAGTATACCGTGAGAAACAGTAACAAATCACAACTGAGTTTTGAATGAGGTCGCGTTTAACAGAATCCCGTCGCATTATTTACAGTAGGTCCAGTGCAAAATGCGGAAGCATTCTCCTTCTCAGACTATCTCCAGCGTCACGGATTCGCCGACGAGGTCCCGCCTTGTAGATGCGCAAAGCATTGCCGACGCTCCCGTCCGAACCTCGAGCAATCCCCATCGTACCTAAAAGCTCACGTTCCCATCTTTAAAAGACGGCAGAGGAGACGAACTTTATTGTCCTCGTCTGGTGTTTTTCCCTTTTCTTTACGGCGCGGCTGCTCATCTTCCATTTGAATTATTGAATTTGCATCGAAGGAGGACTTCGTCCTTATCTGTCTGACAAGGGGTAGTTGAGCAACCTGACAAGGTCTCTTCATTCATTGCGCCTCCACAATGTACCAACAGAAGAAACCAAATATGTCAGCAAGCGTCTGGAGATGAGTAAAGGAAATAGATATAAGAAGTTTTGCCATTCCTAATATGTTGATTGTACTCATAAAGGTTGAATAATTTCAAATGAAAAACAGAGGCATTATAACATTGCAGGGGGTCGACCCATGTTCTTATATTCTTCAAAAGCAATATGCACGTTATTATCTCCGATCATTTTTTAACAGGTCGCTACTATAATTTGTAGATGGCCATTGGGAAAATTCTCAAAGATGTTGAAGAATTTTTATTAGAGGTTAGCCTCAAATCTTCCTTTGAATCAGAAATTAGGGATTTGAGAGGAAACGGTATTAAAGAGAAAGAAAGTTGGAGGAAAAGAAGCGGAGGAGGAGGAAAAACAGCCAGTCCCTACTCTTTATGTTTGCAAAGAGAGAAAATAATTGGAGGTAAATGCCTGAAGTGATGACTTTTCCTCATTACCCACGTGTAATAGATCATTTTTTCCTTCTAAATTAAATGTAGTACTAAAATGTTACAATATGAAATTAAGCGTTGATTTATCAATTTATTCTTTTAAAATAATCAGCCGTGAACTCATAATATTGCACATAGTATTAAAGGCGAACATCTCAATATTGCACATAGTATTAAAGGCGAAGATCTCAAGTTCAAATCTTTTTGGGCAATCCATTTGCCACTCTTATTAGGGTAAGTGATTTCGGGTCCATTTAGGTTTCACTTGGAACTTGTAACCTACTTGTCGGAACAAGTTCGCTAATTTTCAAACCCGAAACTTATCATGCATAGCTTAGAACTTAGAATAAATTCTCATATCCCGATTTTACCCTAGAATTATGTTCACCCCTGGCTCTTATTATATGTTTTCACACTTTAATTTCAAATCAAAATCCAACTTATGCTCAAGAGAGCCGGTAGAAATATTCAATTATTAAATCATGTTTTCATTTATGGACTTAAACTTGGCGAGATCAAGCGTGACAGTCATTGTTCTTACTTCACATGTTCTTCACTTTCCTTCTTTCCTTCCTTCCATATCTTCCCTTTTCCGACATAGGCTGTTTGTTCACGCCTATAGAAGAAAATGATCATGTAACTTCTTCTTTTTTGTCGGTCCTACTCTACTCTTAATCTAACTCTCACTCTCAAACTTTTGTTATGTCTCCTTGCAGGGCATGAGAGTCGAAACCCACTCCTGAAATTAATTCGTCAAATACCCCAATCCCCCTGAAAAGATGGGGATTCGAAATCCTCACCTCCCCATTCCATATTGAAATGGTGACCACTGGGGTAAACGACCATGTAATATTAGTTCCATTTTTCTGCATAGAAATTGAGCCCATAGATTAATGGAGCTAACCACATGCTTTAATCCCATTTTATGTCAATGAATCTTTGGATCTCCATCAATTTTATTTTGACATGAGAAGTGATGAACAAGTGTTGCGACCTATTTTTCGGGTGCACCACCTAAAACTAGGTTAATGGATTACTAAGTTTTAAACTTAGCTCGGGCTCTCCCAAGCCCATATCAATTCGTGACTTAAGTCTAAATTTTTAAATATGCAAGAGGTTATTAATTAGGAGTCGCTACTAATCAGTTTATGGTAAGTCGATTAGACACCTAAGTAAAATAAAGAGAGATTTATTTTACTCCTACAAACCCAGAGACTAAGGGCGGGGACTTGGTTACACTAGAATTTTCTAATGCCCTTTCGATACCATTTCTTTTAATTTTCAAAATATTTTTGCGGGCGAACTTGGATTTATTTTAAGCTAAACCACTATCATGCAAATGTGGTGACCACACGGGTGCTCATCCATTATTAAAACATTCAAATAAATAAATTACATCACACAAAACAAGTAACCATTTTTTTGGGTTTTCTTGAAAATTAGAATTCTTTTATAAAAATGCATTTTTTAACTAAATGACTTAATCTTATTAATATGCAAATTCTAATTAAATGGGCCTATTATGCAAACTAGTTATTATGCACCTCATAACCTAACTTCACTAATGAACAAATTCTGATTAAATGATCCTATTATGCAAACTAGTTAACATGCCCCTAGTATTTTTGTATTTTTATTTATTGAAATTCGGAATTAATAAAAACCCTAATTAAACTATCTAAAAAGGGATAATTTTCTAATTTATTCTAGGGATTAATTTGACTTAAACCCTATCCTATCTTAGAAAACTATTTTTGAAAAATGAAATAACTAAAATGTGGGAACATTATCTAAAAAATTAATTTAGGTCCAACCCTAACTTATTTCTAAAAAATGCAATCCTAAAAATGTAATCCTGAGAAAATTTTAATTTTTAAACCTATATGTTTGATTTACTAAACCTATATGCTCATGCAGAATTTTGATTTTTTGATTTTTTTTAGTTTTTTTAAAAGATAAATAATTATTAAATAAATATTAAATCTAAGCTATCAACAAAAAGAAAGAATTAAAATAATCAAAAAAATAACATGTTGTCTCACATGTCAAATTAATGATTATTATAATCCTAATTATCACGACAAAGAGGTCAAAATAATTAAAAATCGGTCCGAAGTCTTACGGACCAAATTAATAATTATAATGATTTAACAATTGAAATTCTACCAAAAAGCCCAAAAATTAGTATAATTAAAAAAATGATCTAATGTCTCTCGGATCAAATTAATAATTACAATAATTCCGGACAAAATCCCTACGGATAATGCCTTCAAAATGCACAAATATTAGCATTGACAAACCATATTCTAACTTAAACAATAATGACAAAATTTAAAACACAATAAAATAACATAAAATAGGCAAAAGAAAGAAATAAAAAATAAAATAAACTACCTAAAGGAGGAGACTTGCAGCAGCGTTGGTGGGGTGCCGGACGGACAGTGGCAGGGGTCGGGACTTCGGCGAGCGGCAGCGCGATGGCGCGAGGGGACCGGCGGTGCAAGGGTGGCGAGTCCGGCGGAGCGGCGCAGGCGCGGTGTAAGTGCAAGAGGCGCAACGCGAGCGCGGGGGAGCAGCAGCGGGCGTCAGAGGTGTGGCGATGGAGCTGCAGACGCGGGCGAGTCCGGCGGAGCGGCAGTGGCGGGTCGCAGGTGCAGAGGCGCAGCGATGGGCGTCGACTCAGGTAGCAGGAGTCACCGGTGGGAGAGGCTCCGGCGGCAGGCGGAAGGCCGGCGCGCGGTCGTCGGGGCGCTTGGCGTTCGGTGCTGCTGGTGCGGAGCGACAAGGCAGCAGTGGAGTCGTGGGCAGAGGTGCTGTGATAGGCGGGCGAGTGCTGCAGATGCTTGAACAGAGGGCGGAGGCGAGCGGCGGGACGTCGTGCGGCTTTGCGGAGACGGAACCCACGAAGAAGAAGCACAGTGCACGTCTCTTTCTTTTTTCTTTTTTTGGTTTCTCTCTCTAACCTCACGTCTACTCGCACGTATTCCCTGCTGACTTTTGTACTTTTCTTCAGTCAAAAGGGGCAAACAGCCCTTTGACCTGACCCCTCCAAAGAAAATTGAACTCAAAAGAAATGAAGGAGAAAACTTCCTCACTTTTGCTCTGAATTTTTTTTCGAAAATCTCTCTTTGAATTCACTCCCAAAATTTTTCAAAAAAACATCCCCATTGTCATGAAAAATGAGCCTCTCTTTTATAGTGATTTGAAACGGTCTCTTTACATGGCATTTCTCGAGTTACCATTTCTTGTCGCATTAAATCAAATCGTATGATTTGGCAATCACCACAATCTTGCTCATTTTTCACTTGATTTCAAAATTGTTGCTGCATTAACAAAATCCGAACATCCATCAAAATTCCATATTTCCTTGCATAATTCAATTAAATCAATTTCCCCCATTTTCATTTTTTTCTTTTTATTTGTTCAAAATGCAATTTCATTTTTCCAAAATTAGGTGTTAACAACAAGTGAAAGCAATCTTCCAATTCTATCTCGATCAAAACTTCTCAAATCTGATGAGATCAGCGGAATCCGATAATCGGACATGTCGGGACTTGAACAAATAACACAGAAACATCGTTTCATCTACAATTAGTGACTATACGTCAAACGGAAAATGGCAAAATTTTCGTTGTCATTTCACTAGCACCGCATCCACAAGTTACGACAATAGCTAGGCATAGAACAGCTTGATTTCACTTCCCTCTATATAATCAAAACATGGGATGAATATGATAATTTTGTTCTCACATGTTTCACCTTCAAATTGAAGAGGGAACACTCTCCAATGCACTTGCCGCCACGTAGCTCTTAGCAAGTGTCGATTTGCTATATTGACATGGTGGATAAAGCTTTTCTATTTTTGCAAGTCTAAGGTCCAACGTAGTTTGAATAAATTTAGAATGAAATAGCCAGCGTGGATTAATGTATTAAAGATAGTGCAACTTCCATCCCTAGTCCGAGCATTTTTGAAATGGGATATGCGAGAAAAAGTCGCACTCTACCCCCAGGGTAGTTTTTGGTTCCCGAATCTCGTATAAACCTTAATCCACCCCACCCAATCGCCCTAAATCCTCTACTACAAGATGATTTCATATAGTTCCATCATTCCCGTTCCCATACCCAACTAATTTTCCATTTACCCAGACATTCCCGAATCCTAAATGGCTGAATACCACCCCACAAACTGCAGGACCATCCTTGATTTCCTTCGACTCCTCTAAAATGTGGATTATGTGATAAGAATCTGGTGAAATCAACTGTTTTCCAGGTATGTTTAGAGCTCCCTTCATCCGAGAGACCCACTGAATGGGCATCACTGGCAATTTGGGGTTAGCCAGTTCTCTCCCCCAAATTTCTTCTAGTAATCTATATAAGTGTCCTGCCGTGGGGGTTGCTTTCTCTCTTATTCCCATGTGAGTTCTATCTCTATTGCAAAATTATAATGGAAGGTCAGAATCCAAAAGAAAGAAGGTTAGCGGCTTTATGTAAAAGTCTGGGCAAGCTATGATAAGAGGATGATGTGATACATGTCAAAGAAAGCATTTCTGAAGATAGACTAGCAAAATGTAGATTAACATTGTTTAGTAAACTCTATTCCAGACCGAATGTGAATTTACAAGTGTTTTTAAACACGATGAAAAGGGCATAGAAGACTTAAGCTGTTACTTGCACCCTTTTAGAACCTGGTTTCTTTTCCTTTTCCTTCAAATCAAAAGCTGAAAAACAGAAAGTGCTAGATTCAGGGCCTTGGTCGTTCTCAAGCAATCTCTTAGTGCTGCAACAATGCGACCCAGACACTCCAGAAATGTGTTATGACTTCACACACTGTCCATTTTGGGTGCATCTGTATAGACTCCCATTTGAGAGAGTATCAAATGAAATAGTGAAAGAGATAGCCTCTAAACTCGGTGAGGTAATAGAAGTCAAGCTGGAAGTAAAAGGGAATAGCAACTACAAAGTTGGCAAAGCTAGAGTAGTTCTGAATCTAGCTAATCCTCTCAAAACAGGCATTGTTATCAACATAGGAACAAAAAATCTCTGGATATAATTTAAATATGAGCGACCCCCTCATTATTGCTACTTGTGTAGAAAGATTGGGCACTATGCCACGGCCTATAAAGAAATCACATACGAGCAGTCAGGGCTGGAGGAAAACTTACTAGGAATTTTTGGGCAATGGCTTCGAGCGGAGGTGAAAGAACTGAGCCCTTATGGGAAGATATTCTATGAAAAACAAGTTAACACCGAAATAGCACAAAAAAGGGTTCCAGAAACTCCTAATTTTGCTGCTACTAAAGAAACTCAGGAACTGAAGAATAGAGTTGACAAGCCCAATCAAACAGGGGATGGACAGCAGCTCACTGCAGAAACTGCTGAAAGGAGGGTGAGAACTCCTCCCCTTCATTAGCAATTAAGTTGGTTGATGACAAAGGCACACAAAAAAAAGGAAGCGGTTGCTTAGATGAGGAGTCTACCTTGGTGTTATACAAAGAACAAATGAAGGAAATAGAATCCGAGATGTTGGAAGTCCTAGAAACCTATCATAACCTAGTAAGATGTAAAGCAAAAGGTATTAAACTTACCACAACAAAGAAGGGCAAGAGATTCTGCCCTTATGGCGCAAACTCTTCCAAATCAGTTTCTCTCGATACATCACAACTGGTGGATAACCCTATCACATTGGAGGAGAAGGAAATGAAACGAGCTTTGGTGGCTAGCCCTAATAAGCCACCGAGTAAACCATGAAGTTTCTGAGTTGGAATTGTCAAAGGTTGGGCTCACTCCTGACTATTCAAGCACTACGAGTCTTAGTGACTCAGGAAAAGCCCAGTTTAATTTTTTTAATGGAAACAAAAAATCAAGAGCAAAAGGTGTTAAAGCTAAGGAGAAGGCTCAAATTTCAGAACAGCTTCCTTGTAAACCCTATAGGAATTGGTGGGGGGGGGCCATCATTTACATATCACTTTATAAATATTCTTTGCCAACTACATGAGAGTAGACAGCTCATGAGAATTACACTCTTGCATGCCCCAAATGATTTAAAAAAAAAGGGTACTATTATGGGAGAATATACAAAAGACTTGTGCTGTAAATATTCTACCATGTTTATGTATGGGTGATTTTAATGAAATCTTATACCCTTGGGAGAAAGTGGGTAAGAAGAAGGCAAAACATTTTTGGCTAACAGCATTTAGAGATTTTCTTCATGCTTGTTCTTTGATGGACTTGAAATCCAAGGGGTGTGCTTTCACTTGGACTAATCGAAGAGAATGGGAGGATTTTGTAAAGAAGAGGTTGGATAGGGCTTTATGTTCAATGGAGTGGAGGGTTGCTTATCCAAATGCTGAAATAGTAGCCCTACCAGCTATTAGTTCTCACCATAGCCCACTGATTGTGTCAATTATTCCGAAGAGGAAAAGCAAGAGGAATGAGTTTATATATGAGGCCTTTTGGGCTGAAGATGAGGAGCGTGAGTGTATTGTAAAGAGAGCCTATTCTATTTCAGCATTCCCTGGAGAAAGTATAGTGTGGAAACTAAATCTAGTGGCTAAACAACTTGTCCAAATGGAGCAAAAATCGCTTCCCCAATACACACAAAAGAGTACTAGGCTGAAAAATGAACTCCAGATTTTGCAAAATAGGCCTGATATACATGAGGATAATCAGAGAGTTCGGCAAATGAAAAAAGAGATAGAAGCTTTGTGGAGGCAGGAGGAGATGTACTGGGGAATGAGATCGAGAGTTAACTGGCTGAAATGGGGCGACAGAAACACTAAGTTCTTTCATGCAACAACCATTCAAAGAAGAACCCGAAACCGAATCTCTATGTTTAAGGATGCAAAAGGAGAATGGGTCAGAAATGAGGATACTCTCAAGAAATGACAGGCTCTTTCTTCACTAATCTTTATACGACAGTGGATTCCTAAAATTTCCAGCCTATCCTAAGCAAAATTCCTATCTTGGTTGATGCATCTATGAATCAAAAGCTGATAGAACCTGTTACTATAAAGAAAATTACAGCAGCTACTTATTAATTAGGAGCCACTAAAACTCCTGGGCTAGATGGATTAAATGGGATATTTTTTTAGAATCATTAGCAAGACATTAATCATGATATATTTAAGGAGGTGCAGCAATTCTTCGAGACTGAACAACTAAACCCTCACCTAAATAGAACCGCTATCACCCTCATCCCCAAAATCCCAAACCCCAACAAGCTTAAACAATTCCACCCAATCAGCCAATGCAATTTCGCATACAAAATCATTTCCAAAATACTTACAAACAGGCTTCCCTTTGCTTCCAGATCTAATCACAGCAAAACAAAGTGCTTTTGTAGGGGTAGGTAGATTCAAGATAACATTCTGATTGTACAAGAAGTTCTACACAAATTAAGAATTCGAGAGAGGAAGAAGAACTTCCAAGCTTTTTAAAGTTAGATATGCAAAAGGCCTATGACAGAATAAAGTGGGACTTTCTCCAAGAATGCCTTATTAAGATGGGTTTCTGTGGGAAGTGGGTGTAGTGGATTATACAATGTGTCTCTACAATCTCCTTTAGCATTAAATTCAACAAGAATCATATGCCATATTTTAAGCCAACTCGAGATATTCGCTAAGGAGACCCGCTCTCCCCCTATATCTTCATTATAGTGGCTAATGTCTTATCCTACATGATGAAAAAAGCCATAGAAGTAGGCACACTAGGGGAATTACGCTCAATAGAAATTGCCCTACCCTTTCCCATTTACTATTCATGGATGATTCCATCTTTTTCCTAGATGGTACAATATTAGAGTGTCAAAATCTAGCATCTATCTTGCATCAATACTACTTTGCATCAAGACAAGCCATAAATTTAAATAAATCAAGAATCTACTTCAGCAAAGGCTGTCCGGAAGGCTTAAAAAGGAATATGGTCTCAGAGTTGAGAGTTCTAGAAATTTTTAAAACAGGAAAATACCTGAGAATTCCATCGAATTGGGGTGCCACCAAGAATGACATGTTTGCATGGATTCTTGCAATGGTCAACATGAAATTAGAAAGTTGGAAAGAAAATTTGTTATCAAAAACAGGAAAGGAAATACTTATTAAATCCGTGATGTAGGCAATTCCTTAGTATGTGATGTCTGTGTTTAAAATCCCAATTCAAGTAGCTAATTTATAGTAAAGGAATAGCAATAAATTAGCTAGCCTACACTGGAAAAGATGGGAAGTTTTGAAGCTTCACGAGGATGAAGGAGGACTTGACTTCAAGGATCTTATAGCTTTCAATAAAGCTATGTTAAGAAAACAAGCATGGCAACTTTCCCAGCTTCCAGACACTATGGAGTCGCATTTTGAAGGGGTTATACTTTCCAAATTGAGAGTTTTGGCAAGCGGGTAAATGCTCTAGTCCGTCGTGGGGATGGCAAAGCCTCCTAACAGGAAGAGATGTTATTGCCTCACAAGTCATGTGGGCGGTTGAAAACGGAAAAAGAATCTCTATTCGAAAGGACAAGTGGCTAAAAAATGGACCTATAGGTGGTCCAGCGACCAGAGATGAGCCACTCAAAGTGGTTGAGCTTATTGATATGGAAACTGCACAATGGAATGAAATTTGTTGAGGTCCATGTTTGATGATCAGCTAGTATCGAAAATCAAAAATATCCCTATAGGTCTCCCATCCACTGAAGAAAAATTAGTTTGGATAGACAACAAGTCGAGTAACTATATAGTGAAAAGTGGATACCATCGCAACCAAATTACTACAGCCAACCCACACTCACTGACTCCAACTACTTGCTATAAAGCTAAACTAGAAATTTGGAAGCTCATCTAGAAATTAGTAATAACCCCAAGATCAAATTCTTTCTATGAAATGCATGTCAAAACGCCCTGCCAACCATGGAGAATCTATACAAGAGAAAAGTAGTACCTGCACCCATATGCCCAATTTGCAAACTTGAACTAGAAATGGTAGAGCATACCCTGCTACTTTGCTCTTGGACTTTTCAGATCTAGAACGCCCATACCCTGCAAGTAAAAATTTCAAGAGTGGGTTTAACCCGCTTTGATGACTGGTTGAATAGAGTAGAAGAAGACCCACGGAGTTTACCAAAATTTGCTCAAATTGCTACGGTGTTGTGGTGTATTTGGAAGGATAAAAATCACTTTATATTCAGAAAAAGCCCACCGAACCTGTATAGAACCCTGTTCAAAGCCTCAACATCACATGACAGCTTTATGAACTGGAATGTTAAACCAAAAGAACAACCAAAACAGGGTACCTCATCTCAGAAGTGGCAACCCCCAATCCTCGAAACAATCCTGATCAACATAGACGCCCCCTTTAGCAACATCCTCAACGACTACCCAGCCGCTGAAACTTCTCAAGGCATGAGTTTTTTCAACACAAAAACATCTTTATTTTCAGATCTAACAAGAAGTTCTTCTTCCTCCCAACCCGATGAACCCCAAATGTTGTAATAAACTCTGAACCGATCATCTACAACTCGAAGGCTTCGATTATCTCAAATCTAACCATACGGATCGGATACCAACACAACAATAACCCCCCGGACTCTGTTCCCATCGATGGACTTACCTCCAGAAGCGGGTCATCACACTCAGTAGCCGATCCGGTTTGGAGAGGCCTTGATTCACTCGAAGAAGCAACCCCCAGCAACCAACGGGGACTACGCACACTAGTTGTAGGGGAAGCTCACCCAACAGCTGACGCATACAGGGGAGCAGACTCATGCGATTATGATTCCTCCTTGGCGTTGAATCTAACCCAAGCAGAAGAACACCCCAACTTCGGGGCAAACAAAGGAGCAATCACGTGCTCTGTGAGTAGCCTTCCTGCTAACATTCGAAAGAGATATGCATTCTTCTCGGCAGCGAACTAGATCCAGGTTGAAGCACACTCCATCTTCGAGGTAAACAGAGGAGTCGTCCCCTGCATAGTGAGCCACCTTAATGCCGATGTTCTAAATAGCAAGGACGATGAGAACCAGAATCACGCCTTTCCAGCCACCGATCCAACTCGAGGAAGCGCCTCCAGGTCCACCACGGCACGCCCAAGCCCCACCCCAAGTTGAGGAGCTGTTGCTTGCATATGTCGAGACTCCATGGGTAGAATAGTGGACGGTTTCACCAAATCAGTGGAAGCCAATTCAGCGGAACAAGCGGAGGCTGCGACACTTGTAGAAACCCTAGATTTTCTTCTCCTCACGTTTCCCATAAACAGAACTCAACTTACACTGGAAGTACACTCTGACTGCTTGAGTCTCGTGCGAAGCATCAACAATCCGAAGAACTGCAGCTGGGACGTACAACCACTGGTGGACCGGGCTAAGGCAAAGATGCAAGACTTATTAGGCCTAACACTAGCCCATTGCCACAAAGAGACCAACAAAGCTATGGATTGGCTAGCGAAAGCCCATTGTTTAAATTTTCTTCCTACAAATTGGGTTTCCCAATCCCCTTTTTGCTATGTTAGATCTAATTTGCGCAGACGTTCTTGATGTAATTACCAAGCAATCGGCTAAGTAATATATCTCATTCATATTTTCGACCAAAAAAAAAAAAGAAATGGGATATGCTGGTATTTTCGACTTAGGTTACGTAGATTAATTCAACTTATTATTAGATTCTCCAAAGATGAGGATACATATTTAGGTGGCAACTAAATAAAATCCTTCATTATGCTATTCTAGTTCACAATTGCTGGTGCGTGATTTTATTGGAGGGATTAGGAGGAAAGAAAACGGGAATTTAAAAAAAAAAAAAAAATGAACTTTCTCGAATGGAAAAAAGGAGAAGGAAGGCGATGGATTAATAGTCATTTTTACATGCATTTTTAATCTTGGAAGGGATTTGTATATTAATAAACAAATTCTTTCATTCTCTCTCGCTTACACCCTTGTTTTATATCTTACTTCTAAAAACACCAAAAAAAAAAAAAATCACATCAAACATACATTCTTTTCCTTTTTTTTTCTCTCGTTAACATCGAAAACGACACTATTATAATTCAATCCTTTCAAATTTTTTCTCTTCTTTTCTCCCGTAAAAATTCAAATCCTTTCTTTTCCTTCTAATTATCCCCACCAAATATAGGTTAGAGGTGAATTTAGTCAATTCTTTTTTCCTCTTCCTTTTTAGGTTTTCCAATAAATTGAGTTACCTTCGACATGCTTAGTGTTACATTATTAGGATAGCTTGCTGTTCTTCTTGACATGATTCTCTCTCGGAATCGCTCGACTTGAGAGAGAGAGAGAGAGAGATTAGACTTGAATGCATTAGTAAACCTTAAAATCAACGACACAAATATTATCTGTTTTTTTTGCTGGGGTTGGTCGGCCTATCGTGTCACCGCTAAGCAAGCAACTCGCCGTCCTTGATCTTACGCTGAGAAGATGCCAATTTTCTTGTGGAGCAAGCTCGTCGAACTCGTATTTTTCGTAATAATCACTGAATTTCGGACTATGCCTTTCTCTTCTCTCGCTACCTTTGAACGTTCGCCCAAACGAAACGATACAAAATGTCCAGACCTTCCTCCTCGTTCCCAAGCTATTTAGAATTCCTATATCGGTAGATCCGTCATACACATGCCCTCGGAGCTAGGCCAAAATTTGCATTAACCCGTCATACTCCCAACTCATTTTTCGGCCATGATATCATAAACTAATTTGAATTCCTATTTGATTTGTTGAATCATTTTGCAGGATGCAACGACTTCAAATAAGAAACCGACAGCAATCCTTATGGTGCGGAAGCTAGGTCAAGAAGGCGTCTCTGATATCATGATAGAAATTAAGAGAAAAAACAGGGAAAAAACTCTATTAAGTATGTTGTTTTGTATTGTGTATAAGGTTCCTTTATAATGTAAAGGAAAGGAAGATTAGAAAAAAAAGAAGGAAATAATATACAAGAATTACAATTTTCTATTCTCTAGACTAATAGCGGATTAACTAAATCAATTTGTCCATAATTGATATCAAGATCTCCGGACATAATCGATATCAAAATCTTTAGACATATCTTCAATGGACACCAAGGCGGTCGGCCGTAACACGATTCGCCTTGAGACCGCCTTCTTGCCGTCGCCGCTAAGCTGGGTAGGGACCTCCGCGGCTGAACTCTCCCCCCCGCGAAACCCTCTTTGCTCCGTTTTGCCGTTTCAACCAAACAGGAGACCGAGACACATCGTTTGCCGCTCGTCCACTCGTTGGGATATAACGAGCCCCTCCTAGTCGATTTTCAAGTGTCGTTTTGCTGATTTTGCGCGTGTTTTGGCGTGCGTATAGATCCTGAATCAGCGAATATCCTCCTCTCAGTCGACGCCCTTCCAAGTGTTTGTTAAAATGCTTCCATGGATGTAGGTTTGGGCGTGGGTCAAATATTGCCGTTTGTCTGGGTAAATCATCCTTGCTATGGTGTTCAGCGAGGGGCGGCCGACGGAGATGATGAATGGCGGATGATAATGGCCTCTTGGTAGTCCAGCGATTGGAAGTGGAGGCGTCGAACTGGGATCATTCACGATAAAGAGAGGACCTGATTTGTTGTTGAGGTTTTGGCGTTTAGTGGTTAAAGGTTAATCTTGCATTAGTTTCTGGGTGGTTGTGAAAACCGCAGGAAAGAGAGAATGGCAAAGAGGTGGTCTTTGTTAGGCTATGAGTTGAATTTGGGTTTAAGATTTGTCGAGTAAGACTCTGGGCTGAATTTGAGTATGTTGGGCTTGGGTTTAAACCAATTCTGATAGATTAGGGTGTCGGCCTTACGGGTTCCGGGCTTAACTTGGGAGTTTTCTGATTTGGGCTTACTTAGTTTAGAATCGGATTGCGGTCGTGTCTGTAAGCCCATTTCTTTTTCTAGGCTCTTCGTGTTTTATATACGCGGCCTAGTATCTTGAGCCCAGTCCCAGCCCATATTCAAACTGGGCTCAACGGTCCAGCCCTAGTCCCTATTTTCGGATTAAAAATTTATAAATTACGAAAAATTCGGAATATTTTCTTTATTTATTCTAAAAATTGGGGAAAAGCTTAAAAACTAGTTCTTGAGTAGTTTACCCTTAAAATGTTCGAAAATCCTTGATTAAAAAAAGTGTGCTCAAATTCAAACGACCTCATAGAACTTTATCATAGGGTTTGTTATTAGAGATAAATGCTAGGTCACAGTTTACACATTTCTATTTCTTCATATATTAATTGTTGTTTCTCTTTAGCCTAGATAGGAATGGCATTTTCTTATTTCTTTGCGTTTTATCTAATACATCTTGATCGTTGATTGTTATTTTAGTAACATGATAACCTTACATGTTGGTGGATAAGCTTAGTTTATTGTGGTCTCTAGAAGAGCATCTTTCTTGAGCATTTATTGTAGTGGAGCAAGATTAGGTCCGGAAAGCACTAGTCGATTAATTAATGTAATCAAGTTCTCGACTCTAAATTCTTTGATTACGTAAAAAGTGAGGTATACTCTAGCCAATCCCAATAACTAGTGGCAACTCTCATTTGAAAACCATCACAGCATCAATTTGATTTAATATTGAATACTCTTTTGTTGTGTGGGTCAAAGGCTTAGGAGAGTACGTGCCTAATCAAGTTTCTTAAGCTCATCATTTAGGATATCTTTTTCCTTCCAAACAGAAAAAGGTAGGTTGTGACATAGTCAAATGCACTTAATTACCCATCTTAAAAAGGATTTGGGACTTAACTAGATTGATTAAAAAATTTAGGACTTAATTACATTTCGTACTTCAATTTTAGGACTTCTAGTACACTTCCACATGCATATTCAAAGAACTCGCAAGAACCTTTTAAGATTCGTGGCTAGTCTACTTTAGTCCAAAACAATAGTACCCCACCACGCACATGGCTTCGGGCGAACAAACACGGCTTTTGAATGCTTTCGTTTTCAGCTCACGCATAGCCAAAAACTTTTTGCAATTGGCTGGAGCATACACGATTCATCAATCATGAAAGCCAATTCCCAACCCCCAAAGGTGTCGGTCGGCTCGAGCAACGCTTTTGATTTGAATTTAGTAGATCACGTACTGTGTTTCAAATCGTGTCGGATCGGAGTGATCTTAGGACACAGGAACGTCGCCATGTAGGTGGAATCTTATTTAATGCACATGGATGAGATGCTTTGCGTGGATTGACAATGACTAGCCATAGCTGGGCGAGGCGTAGAGGACATGGAGAGTAAGAGACGATGGATCCGAAAGGGAGAGGGAGGGGAGAGGAAGCAAACCTGCCGCAATGAGTCGGGGCGTCTCCATCGTCGCCAACGATGGGGTTGGAGGCATTAGTAGTCCGATGGTTGTGGTGAGAACTTCCCAGCACATTAATTTTCCAATATCATTTATAAGGAAAAAAAAATTCTCTTTCCTTTTGTTCCCAAACAAACATGAGACTTTGTATCACTTAGTTTTTCCCCTCTTTTTTTCCCCTACTTTGTTCCGTTACTTGCTAAATCTAAAACTGAAAAAACATTTTGATTTTCAACTTACCTTGTGAGCACTTTAAAGCATAGAAGAATTCATTTGAAATATGAAAAAAATGAATATGAAAAAAAATGAATATGAATTTATAGTACTTACCAAAATATATATATATATTTTTCCTTTTTTTTTTTCTCTCTTCCCTTTGCCAGCCATGGCGGAGCTGGCGAAGGGAAGTCGGCGTCCGGCGAGGGTCACCCTCATGTGGGTGGGCTAGGGCTACCATGACTGATGGAGGGGAGAGAGAAGAAGAAGAAAAAAATAATTAAAAAGTAAAAAGACCAAAATGCCCTATAGTTTAGGGTAAATGTGTCATACTGATAAGTTCAAGACTTTTTTATGTCAAGAGAAAAATTTAGGATAAATGTGTCACGGTTAGCGAAAGTTCGGGATTTTAAATCCACACAAAAAGTTTGAGGTAAATCTATCACTTTTGACCAAGTTTAGGATTTTTTTGTGGTCTTTTTCCCTTTTAAATATGAAAAAAATGAATATGAGTTAATAGAAAAGTTTTTTTCTTTTTTCCCAAATTAATCCATTAATGTACGAGTTATGAACTTATAATACGAAAATCAAATTTATGATGAGAAATTGGAATATGACAACATTATTCGCCGATGGTACAATGAATCATCATTTTTCATGTATAATTAAATTATGACTCAAAATCGTTTAAAAGAAAGATAATTACATCGAATAAATTGTTAATCAGAGGAAAAAAAAGTTGTTACATAGGAAATTTTTATTTTTGCACAACATCGCACGGCATGTTGGAGTATCACGCAATGTATTGTCACCCGTGACCTTTGTTTGTCCGTCCCTGTATCATGCAATGTATTATCACCCGTGACCTTTGTCTGTCCGTCCCCACTATTACGTCCTATATATAAAGATCGACAGCAACCAGAGAATCGGTCGTCCATAACTCTTCCTTGAGAGAGAGAGAGAGAGAGAACATGGAATTCGACAATGCCGCCAGGGCTTGTTTCTTCCTCGCGTGGTGCCTGCTCACTACCACAGCGATTGCTTTGACCGGCCGTCACGGAGCAGGAGCCGCTTTGGAAGCTGGCAACGCCACCATTCCGCGGGGGTGCCACGGAGGCGAGTGCCCCATCACCTACCAGCAAACGGAGGTGGAGCTGATGGGGGCGCTGGACCCGGAGCATGATGCCCTGGCCAGCATGCTGGACTACGTTGCAGCTGGAAAAGCCGTGGGTGGAGCCAAGAAACCGAACAACGCCGGTTGTGGCCGTTCCTCCTCGGGACAGCGCTACACGCCCTGCACTACCACAAAAAACCCCCATTCTCCCAGGGGCCTTTATAACCGTGCTCGGCCGTAGACCGGAAGGCCATGGATTGTGGAAGAGCTCATTAATTCTCAATATCGATTTGGTGGATTTTCTATTCAGAGACATTGTCATCATGTGATTGCTTTTGGAAATTAGGGTCTAATGCACGTGCATAAAGCACTGTTAAGGTGGTTGACTGATTTTTGCAGGGGGAGAAGAGAGCTGTCGACGACGGAAAAGCGTCATCATTTCAGAATTTTGCCAAGTGTTGGAGGATTAGAATGCCGATTTTACGAAATCGCGCATTATGCATGCCTAAAAACACGCCTAATATCTCGGATGATGGGCAGCAGCAACCGTGTTTAGTAGAGTACATCTGTTTATTCGCAAATAATTCTAGTGGGATCCCCATAGTGTCTTGTTAAAGGGGACCGCACAAGTATCAATAAAACCTGTCTTGATTATCCTTCAATTATTCCTGTTCTGCACTTTACATTCTACTATTCGCATTTTACTTTCATTTTTAGTTAATTAAAAGCCACACATTTTCCTTTCCACGATCAGCACAGAAGAGAAAAAGAAAATCAGTGTCTATATTTCTGGTGAAAGATTTTTCGCTTTCTGGGCTAAACAAACTCCCAAACACACATCTCTCTCTCTCCAAAAATCATCTAGTGAACGCAATATATGCCAAACTAAATTTGGACTGTCAAATTTGATGGAATTCACGTGGGTCTCTTTCTTTTACCATGATTGTAGCTCAACATGTAAGAGTTTTCTCTAATGAGGACTGCAATAATTTAAATTGATACTTATCATTTTACAAGATTGATCTAATAATAAGATATATAAAGATTCCTAATTAATTTAATATGAGATGATTAATGTGGGCTGAGTAAAGCTTGGCTTGTGATGAGTGGACCTATGGCTTAAAATTTTATAAATAGTATTCAAGTCTCTCATCTAACCCTAATGTACAAATATCCTCACATAAGGAGTGGTTATCAAAATGTATGTGAGAATACAAAAAGTACTTGAGGATGAGAATCTCCAATTGTAAGGTTGTTGTCTAACCTAATCATAGATGCAATTTTGCAGTTCCTAACATCCTTATAAGTCCACGTGCAAATTCTTAACAGTCTACGGTTAGCAGAAGCAGTATTATCGAACGCAATTTGGAACGTTCATCAATAGCGAGGGTAATTCCAATTTAAATATGTCACAATGTGGTTTCTAGTTCTGCGGTGGAGTGCAGCACGTGGTCCGTCGGTGACACTTTGGACCGAAGAATCTCACCGCAACCTTAGCAACCATTCTTTTGAGAAAGATAGAAAGCCCTTCATTCACTAACTAACAAGGATGGAAACCATGAAGCGCTTCTTAACCATATATCAACCGATGCACATTAATTAGACAAATGTACAATAGTTTTAATAGATTCTCTTCAACAATCGATTGATCCCTCGAATTCGTAACATCCGTGTCTCCAAAGTTCGATCAGCACTAGCGAATAGTCTTTTTATTGAGGAAATCTTATTACGTGCATCGGATTTACTGAATCCTTTGGATCATGGAGGGTCCAAATGGAGACATCAACAAGGGTCGTGGTAATACACGTCACAACGTGGTGGGCTGTTGGCATCAAGAAAGTGATGCGTCTACGATACTCGGCCGCAATTGGAAACGCTATTTGGGGTCAAAGCGGAGTTGGCATTGATGCTCACCAGGCTAGCGCCCAACATGTCTGGATCCGCCATCGCCTCCAACTCCGCTTGCTGGTAAGCAATAGGGGTGTGCAAAATACCTGGGAACCGCCGGAACCAGCGGTTCTTGAGGGAACTGGTCCGGTTCTTGATTCTAATTTACGGGAACCGGTGGGTACCGGTCCAGTTCCTGGTTCCATGGGCGGATCTGCCCGCTCGCCCACCCGGACCAAACCGATTAATTTTTAATGTTAAAATATTACTAAAACAAAATAAACCCTAACTGAGTGTGACTTCTCTCCTCTGTCTTCGACTTTTTCGGTTCTGTGACTGTCTCTCTTCTCTGTCTCTTCCTCGGTTCTAGGTCGGGAACCGCCCGTCCGGACCATGCATACCCCTAATAAGCAATGAGGCACTCGGCTGAGTCGCCAACGTCGCATGGAGGTGGAGTGGCAGTGGCGTTGACCTCTCTCGGTGCAGCTTCGCAGGAGAGGACGACTGTCAACAGATAGGAAAGGAAGAGAGCCTTGTTCAAATTAAGGTGCATGGTGACTCTGGCCCGTTGCTTTTCAGTGTTCACTGAGGACGAAAAACTCTCAAAGATGATGCTGTTTGTGCCTGTGTTCGTGCAAGTGTGGGATATAAATGGAGAAAGTGAGGAGAAATGAGATCAATAGCTAACTCTCGTTCAAGATAAAACAATAAGATAATTGAATTTGCGTTATAATAAAGAAAAGAGTATTTGTCGTGATGAAGCGGCAATAATGCATGTTTCCAATATATTCATTTGGGAAGATTGCACCTTAAGTCCTAAACCTTATGTAAGATATGAAATCTAGTCATAGATCAATTTAATTAAGTCCTAAAACTTTATCAAATAATGCAATTGAATTCTACAATTTTCAATTGATTAGATTAAGTCTTAAATCTTTATCTAAAAAAATCAATTAAGCCATAAACCTTGTATCAAACTTATAATTTCAGGATGTGACGTAAGCAATTTTAGGTAGTATTCGATAAGAGGATTATAATTGCACTTTTTAAAAAGATTCAGGACTTAAGATCAATTGAAAGATTTATGGCTTGAATTGCTTTCGGATAAGGTTAAGAACCTCTCACACACTTTTCCGTACTCACTTTTGAAAACATAAAGTTTCCATTTCCAAGCGAAGTACTCCCAATAACTTGTCAGAGTCGTGGCAAGTCTGCTTGAGTCCAAAACAACAGTGCCCCCAACGCACATGGCTTCAGGCCATCTCCTCTAATGCGTGAGACTCCGCACTGTAAGCAAGCAGACACGATTTTGAGTGCCTCTCATTTTCGGCTCATGCAAAGACAAAACAACTTTTTGCAATTGACTGAAGCAGACACGACTCATCAGCATGAAAGCCAAGTCCTAACCCCCGAGGCGTCCGTTGGCTGAAGCAGCCCTTTGATTTGAATGTAGTAACATGTCGTGTTTCGAATCGCATCGGCTCAAAATGACTTTAGGGCTCAGGAATGTCATCCTGCAAGTGGAGTCTTATCTACAATGATTAGCTAGATTGAAAATATGAATATCTCGTTATGACAAATGAGCCTCAAATATATTGCGCTCAAGCTCAACATTGTCATGTTTATGAAATTTAAGAAAGATTCTCTTTCCTTTTGGTCCAAACAAACGCGAAATTTTGTGTTGCTTGGTTCTTTCCTTTTCTTTCTCTGTGATTTACTACTTGTTCAATCTAATTACTGAAAAATAATAATAATCAACTTACCTTTTAAGCATTTTTAAGCATAGACGTGTACTTTGAATTATGTTTTTCTAAATTAATCCATTAGTGGACCATTTGTGAGCTCATTTGGCCGGCAGCTCATTCGGCCGGCAGATGGTACGACGAGTCATGATTTTCATGGTGCATGATTAAATTCTAACGATAAAAAATTCGTTACAATGGAATTTCAGATTTTTGCGCGACATGATCGCATGGCTTGTTATAGCATCATGTGATGTAATGTCAACCCATGACCTCTGTCCGTAAGTCTCTCTTCCTGTTGCTGTAGACATGTCCCATCCATTTTCTAACCGGAGAGCCCATCCTCCATAACTCTATGGGAGAGAGAGAGAGAGAGTATGGAAGTCGATAATATCGCAATGGTTCGATTCTTCCTCGCGTGGTGCTTGATCACGAACATAGTGATAGCTCCGACCGGCTGCCACGGAGTGGGAGCCGCTTTGGAAGTCGGCAACGCCACCGTTCCGCATCGGTGCCACGGTGACAAGTGCCTCATCGCTTACCGGCAACCAGAGGTGGGCTAATGGCGGTGCTGGACCCGGAGCATGCTCTGGGCAGCAACATGCTCGTCCTTAGACCCGGAGACGTCTCCCGACGGTCCGAGATTCCACCCCAGCCCACCAATTGTGGCCGTATAGGGCCGGGACGCTATACGCCGTGCGTTCCTGGGAAAAATTGTGGCACTCGCTGCAGCCCTTTTAAACGCAATGGACGATAGGACCATGGACTGTGGAAATGCTGGTTAAATTCTCAATATCATTTGATGGATCTTCTTTTCAGAGATATTGTATTGTCATCGTGTGATTGCTTTTCGAAAATAGGCCGTAACGGATGTGCAAGAAAGTAGTTGTACGTCCTAAAAATACTCGTATTCCGCAACTTGAGGCTTTATAGCTTCTTTCTTTCAATATTATTTTTTGTTTATTGTGTTGCACAAGATACTCTTTCAAAAAATTATTCAATCAACCTAACATATATATATATATACACACACTAAATTGAATGTAGACTGTCAAATATCTCTCTCTCTCTCTCTGGCTGCAACACATTATCAAGCTCCATTTACTAGAGAGGAAGTGTCGACGGCAGCTATGCTTGGTGTGGCGGTTGTCGTTAACGTTGGCGCGGACAGTGTGCATGGGGTCTTGTCGATTGGCAGCTCTCTCTCTCTCTCTAGTTGCAATACATTATCAAGCTCCATTTACTAGAGAGAAAGTGTCAACGGCAGCTAAGCTTGATGTGACGATTGCTGTCGACGTTGGCACGGACAGTGTGCATGGGGTCTTGTTGATTGGCAGCTCAGCTGCTTAGGGTCTCAAAACTTTCGATGTAGGACCTCTCTGAAAATTAGATAGCCATATCATGGAGAGTCCCCTGATATCGACGCTTAGTATATCAATCATGTTCGTTTCTTAAGAGAGTATTATTGGGTCCCACCAAATTAATTTACAGAGTTAAAAAAATAATAATAATACAGAAGCAAATTTGAGAAACTTTTTATAATTTGATATATTCATAATGAGAATTATATCAGTCTATTGATAAATTTTATGAAGTGATTATTAAACGTAACATATCAATTAAGGATATGCACTATCTTGGGAAATATTGATAATCAAGTAAATCTACTAATATTGCTAACATATCGTGACAAATCACAATTGGGTTTTGAACAATGTCGCATTTTACAAAATTCCGTCGTTACTTACGGTAGGTCCAGTGCAAAATTCACGAGCATTCTCCTTCTCAGATTGTCTATAGCGACGAGGTCCACATTGTAGATGCGGAAAGCATTGCCGACGCTCCCGGCCGAACCTCGAGCAGTCCACATCGTACCTAGAAGCTCACGTTCCCGTCTTTAAAAGACAGCAGAGGAGACAACTTTACCGCCCCCGTCTAGTCCTTCCCCTTTTCTTCATGGTGCGTACTGCTCATCTTCCACCCGAATTATTGAATTTGCACGGAAGGAGGGCCACGTGCTTATCTATCGGACAAGGTGCGGTTGAGCAACCTGACAAGCTCTCTTCATTGCGCCCCCGCGATGTACTAATAGAGAAAACCAAATATGTTAGCAAGCGTCTGGAGAGGAGTTTTGTTAAGGAATTAGCTATAAAAGTTTTGTAATTCCGAACGTGTTGATTGTTCTCGTGTTTTGTACAGTACTTAAAAGTTGAATAATTTCAAATGAAAAACAGAGATATTATAACACTACGGGGCATCGACCCATGTTCTTATATTCTTCAAATGCAATATGCACGTTTTTATCTTTGATCATTTTCTAACATGTTGCTACTATGATCTATAGATGGCCATTGGGAAAATTCTTGGAGATGTTGAAGAATTTTTGTTAGAGTTTGGCCACAAATCTTTCGTTTGAATCAGAAGTTAGGGATTTGAGAGGAAAAGGTACTAGAGGGAGAGAAAGTTGGAGGAAAAGAAGCGGGGGTGGAGAAAAAACAGCCAGTTCCCACTCTTTATGCTTGCAAAGAGAGAAAATAATTGGAGGTAAATGATTGGAGTGATGATATTTCCTCATCGTTCATGGTAAAATGAGCTTCTTCTTCTTTTCCTAAATTAAACGTACTACTAACATGTTTGAATATGAAATTAAGCCTTGATTTATCAATTTTTCTTTTAAGAAATTAGCCATGAATTCATAAAATTTCACATGAATTCATAAAATTTCACATGAATTCATAAAATTTCACTTGAATTCAATTTTTTTTCAGGCCCTTCATTGGTTATTCTTATTAGAGGTGAGTAGTTTCAAATTTCATTTAAAAGTTCCATTCAGGTTCCACCTAGAAGTTGAAACAAATTTCCTAATATTTGGAATCCGAAACTTTCCATACATAGCCTAGAACTTAACTTTGAATTAAACCAATTTCAATTCTCAAGTTCGTGGTTTTACCTTGGAACCATACTCGCTCCTAACTCTTATTATATGTTTTCACACTTTAGTTTCAAGTCAAAGTCTCAGTTACACTTGAGAGAGCCGATAGGAATATTCAATTATTAAATCATGTTTTCATCTATAGACTTAAACTTGGCAAGATCAAGCGTGACATTATTATTCTTACTTCGTACGTTCTTTGCTTTCCTTCTCTCCTTCCTTCCATATCTTCCCCTTTTTAACACAGGCTGTTTGTTTGAGCCTATAGCAGAAAATGACCATGCGACTTATTAGTTCCATTTTTCTGCATAAAAATTGAATCTAGCGATTAATGGACCTAACCACATGCTTCGATCCCATTTTACATCAATGAATCATTGGATATCCGTCAATTTTATTTTGATATGAGAAGTGACGGACAAGCAAAAGCGATCTTCCAATTTGATCTCGATTTAGACTTCTCAAATTTAATGAGATCGGCCGAATCCAACAACCGGACATGTTAGGACTCGATTGTATAACACAGAAACACCGTTTCATCTCCAATTAGTGACTATACGTCGAACAGAAAATGGCAAAATTTTCCCTGTCATTTCACTAGCACCCGCATCCACAAGTGACAATAACAGCCAGGCATAGAACACTTTGATTTCGATTCCCTCGATGTAATCGAAACATGGGATGGATATGATAGGTTCGTTCTCACGTGTTGCACATTCAAATTGATCAGAGAACATTCTCCAATGCACTCGCCGCCACGCAGCTCTTATCAAGTGCCGATTGCTGTATTGACGTGGTAGATAATGCATTATTATATTGGCAAATCTAAGGTCCAACATAGTTTGCATAAACTTAGAATGAAATAGCCAGCGTGGATTAATGCCTTAAAGATGGTGCGACTTCCGTCCCTAGTCCGAGCGTTTTTGAATTGGGATATGCTGGTATTTTCGACTTAGGTTACCTAAATTAATTCAAGTTATTAATTGATTCTCCAAAGAAGAGGATACATTTTGAGGTGCCAGTCAGGGCTCGAGATGCAACTTACTATAAATAAAATCCTTGTTATCCTATTCTAGTTTGCAATGTCCGGTACGTGATTTTATTGGAGGGATTACAAGGAAAAAAATGAATTTGAAAAAAAAATGAACTTGACAAAAAAAAAATGGACTTCTTCGCATGGAATGGAAAGAGGAGGGCGATGGATTGCTGAACTCATTTTTAGTGCATTTTTAATCTCAGGAGATTCTTTCATCCTCTCTAACTTACACCTTTGTTTTATATCTTATTTGTTAGTACACAAAAAGATATTTATGTCATGATGCGTTCTTTTCTTTTCTTTTTCTCTCGTTAACATCCAAAACAACTCTATAATAATTTAATCCTGTCAAATTCTTTCAAATTCTTGTCTCTCGTAAAAATTCAAATCCCTTATTTTCCTTTCTAATCATCCCCACCAAATATAGTTTGGAGGTGAATTTAGTCAATTCTTTCTTCTTCTTTTTTAAATTTCCACTAAAAAGTTACCTTCAATATCTTTAACATTATGTTGTTAGTACATCTTATCGGTGGCAGACAACAACGTAAGGGCTGAGCTAAGCTCTTCTTGACATGATTCTCTCTTGAAATTACTAGACTTGAGAGAGAGATTAGACTTGAATTCATTAGTAAAACCTTAAAATCAACGCTAATGGTATCTGTTTTTTTAGTGGGGTTGGTCGATCTATCTTGTCACCGCTGAGCAAGACAACTTACCGTCCTTGACCTTAGGCTGAGAAGATGCTAATTTTCTTGTGGATCAATGCTCGTCCAACTTGTATTTTTAGTAATAATCACTGATTTTTGGACTATGCCTCTCTCTTCTCTCGCCACCTTCCTACGTTTGCCAAAACGAAACGACACAATACGTCACCGTCCTCCTCGTTCGCAAGATATTTAGAACTCCGGTGTTGGCAGATCTGCCATATATACATGCCCACGGAGATCGGCCAAAATTGGCATTAATCCGTCCGACTCCCACTCTCTTTTGAACAAACGTACGTTGCATGGATACAGCGTCGGGTCTTGGTTCGCGGAAGGCGGAGACACTCGTCGACCCGGAATGCGACTGTCATGGAGCTGTTCTTGGTCCTCTCGTGCTGGATTCAATGCATGTTGGGCCAAAGTCAAACAGGAGAGCGATCTGGCTAACGTGGCCTGACGTGTGGGTGACCGTGGGAGACCACGAAGATGGGTGCGTACCCATCCTCCAGGGGCTCACGGGTTTCGCCCAACCCGGCGAGGTGTTGGCCATCATGGGGCCATCCGGGTGTGGCAAGTCCACTCTCCTCGATGCATTGGCCGGTAATATATTATACAGATACATTGCTATCCCTATGTGATCGGTTCATGAACAAAAAGTGCCGACTCGTCATTAAGCGTATAGCGTCATCTTCAATTCAGATTTTTACATTATGATTTGTGATGCGCTAATGTCGTCTGAGGTCTATAGCATTATGGACTACATGGTGTCAAGAGTACGACGGCCTTAAAAAGAGAAGATTTCTTCTCTACTAGCCTTCGGAGAAGAGAGTAAAATCCCTCTTATTATAACTAGCAATTGTGCACAGCGCATTTTGTGTGCTGCAAAATTGACATATGAAAAAAAATTAAAAAATTAAAAAATTAAAACTAGTGCGAAATGTTTGAATCGACAACGAAAAGAAATTCTCGATAAAATTCACAATATGAAGAAACTGTACAAGCACATAGGGAAAGATAAAAATATTTTAATATCTGAATTTCTTTTAAAGTTGTTGTAGAATTGAAAATTTTCAAATTCTAACATTGTAACATGTCTCAAGCTTAAACACGATTATATAAGAAGCAGTTCCACATGGATTAATTATTTGTAAAAGAAGCAGTTAAGGATGATTGAGATCCCAACAAATTTGAGATCTTCTTTACTTTATAAGATAGTATAGATTATAATAGAAGCCGAAATATATTTGTGCGACAACTAGCCTCGCCCCCCTTTCCCCCAAAGTGATCAACCTCGAATTTAAGGACGATGACTTCAATCGTCTTGTGATTTATATTTTTTCATGACCGACGAAGTTAGATAACACTTTTTCAGAAAGAAGACGATTTGATAAATGAAACAACCAAATTTTTTGTCATGGTAGGTGCAAATTCGAGTTCTTCTCAAGGGTGGAATTGGAGGCTCAGAACGTAGGAGATTCAATTTAGGATGGACACCAAAAATAAGGATTGAAATCTTCCAAAATTCATAAAATGAATTTAAGTTGATGTTGCCCCCGTAGGATCATTTCATCTATTGTCAAGTTCTACGTTTTTATCATTCATCTTAATTAACAGTAGTAGATGTGGATATTAACGGAATTTCTAGTTAAATCTTGCCAAGGTTTATAATAAGGAGAAGATAGATTTTATGATCTCTAAACGAAAAATGACCATTGTAGGGAGGCTGGATTCCAAGAGGAGGCTGAGTGGACAAATCCTTGTTAATGGCCGGAAAGAGCCCCTAGCTTATGGGACGTCGGTGAGCAAATTATTCTCATGCTTTGCACCAAATTCATGGAGAATTTTTGTAGATCAATTAGTTTTCCATGACGCAGGCTTACGTGACACAAGATGACGTGCTGACATCGACCCTCACCGTGAAAGAGGCGGTCTACTTCTCGGCTCAACTTCAGCTGCCCGACACGATGGCGCCGTCAGAGAAGAAGCAAAGAGCAGAGGCCACCATCAAGGAGATGGGCCTCCATGATGCGGCGGGCACGAGGATCGGTGGCTGGGGGAACAAGGGCCTGAGCAACGGCCAGCGGAGGAGGGTCAGCATCTGCATGGAGATCCTGACCCGCCCCAAGCTCCTCTTCCTCGACGAGCCCACGAGCGGCCTCGACAGCGCCGCTTCCTACTACGTCATGCGGCGCATCGTCGGCCTCGCGAAGCAGCACGACATGACCGTCCTCGCGTCGGTCCACCAGCCAAGCAGCGAGGTGTTTGGGCTTTTCCACAAGTTGTGCCTCCTCTCTCAGGGACGAACCGTCTATTTCGGACCCTCTAGTAATGCACCTGAGGTATTGTCATTTGAAAAAAAAAAAAAAAAAAAAAACCCTTGCATAAAACGTAAAACTCTCCATATTTCTATACAAAGGTAACGGAAGGAATGAAGCTATTAATTTGAAATTCTGTAGTTCTTTTCTCTGAACGGTTTCCGATGCCCAAGTTTGCAAAATCCATCGGATCACTACCTCAGAACCATCAACACAGACTTTGACGAGGTATGCGAGAAGTCTTCCATTTTCAATCATCGTTAAAACAATCTTGCTTAGCCTCAATGACTACAACTTGTCCTTGTGATGACCAGGACATTGACCCAGGTTTAGGAGGAAAGCCAAGGACACAGGAAGTGATTAAAGTGCTCGCGGAATCTTACAAATCATCCAGTTGCTATAGGCACATCCAACAACAGATAGAAGACATTCATGAAATGGTAAGTTGACCTATACTAAAGCGGTATACTCCGAGATCTGAAAGGAGCAATATCGGCATTAGCGAATGAATAACCATGTTTATTATGATGGCACCATTGTCCTAGGACAACAAGGAAGTACACGAGAAAGAGAGCCGAGCTTGCTTCTTTACCCAGCTCCTCGTCCTCACAACAAGGTCATTCATGAACATGTACCGTGACCTCGGATACTATTGGATGCGCCTCCTCATGTACATTGTCATAGCTTTGAGTTTGGGAACTGTTTTCTACCGCATCGGCTCTGATTATCATTCTATTCAGGCAAGCTCTGTACACACCCAATCAATTCCTTAATTTTTTTATTTTTTTAGTCTTTCGGTTGATTCTCCATCAATTTTCCAGAGCACTAAGAAACGAACCGTTGCCATTTATTTACTTAAATCCAGGCTAGAGGTTCACTGATAACATTTGTCGCTTCATTCTTGACTATAATGGCAATCGGTGGCTTCCCTTCGTTTGTTGAGGATTTGAAGGTGCGGCAACCAGGATTACTCAGTAATTTGGCAAAAGGATTTCTTTGATACAAATCTGACTTTTATCACTTTTGATCATTGTCCATCAGGTATTCGAAAGGGAAAGATTAAATGGACACTACGGATCGGGCGCGTTCGTTCTAGCCAATACGCTTTCTTCCGTGCCCTTCTTGCTTATGATATCCCTAATTCCCGGAGCCATCACATACTATCTCGTAGGCCTCCGGGGAGAACTTGAGCACTTCCTATACTTCACCACGACTCTTTTTGCCTGTATGATGCTGGTGGAGAGCCTGATGATGATCGTGGCGAGCGTCGTCCCAAGCTTCCTCATGGGGCTGACGGTCGGTTCAGGAATCCAGGGACTAATGATCCTTGGGGGCGGTTTCTTTCGCCTGCCGCATGACCTTCCCAAGGTATTCTGGAGAGACCCACTCTACTACTTGTCCTTTAACAAGTACGCGTTTCATGGTTTGTTCAAGAACGAGTTCGAGGGCCTAACGTTTCCCAAGGATCTGGCCTGCTCGGCACAAAACGGCTCAATCAGCGGTGAAGATGTGCTGAAGGATATATGGCAAGTGGAAATGCGTTACACCAAGTGGACTGACCTCGCCATATTGTTCGAGATGGCGCTCGTTTACCGGCTCATTTTCTTTGGCGTCCTGAAGACGACCGAGACTTTGAAGCCAATTGTCAAAGAGATCATGTCGGCGAGGCGGAGGCAAAAGGGCCAAGACTCAGTGAATCCATCACGGCGTCGCTGCCAGAGTCGGAGGGCAACAATTCAGTGGCACAAGGCTGGGTGTCCACAAGGAAAACGAGTGGAGGGCATCTGCATTCGAGTCTCTGCTGATAGGAGTTGGGGTTTGATGATTCGCGTTTGCTTTTTGGCGTCTAATTCGTTGCAAGGATTGTTATGATCCCATAATCGACTCAATTTGTCGACTCCGTTTAAGATCATGAGTCGTGACACACAACCATCCCGCTTGCATTTTGTAACATGCGGTGGTGGTAAGTCGAGTATCCATCGAAGGGTGTTATCGTGTAGAAGTAGTCTTAGTTTGTTTTGGATGGACTGAGTCGAATTAAGCTGGCTTCTTAATGCGAGGGACTGAATCTTGATGCTGCTGCTCGATCGAGTAGCAACCATTTTTGCTCTTAATCTCATCTGATTAGTACATGACCACACGTGCAGTGCCTGTAAACTGCAATCGGCACATAACATTTGGCAATGGGCTGTAACATCTCTTATTGGTTTTGAGCCGCCGTGTCACCATGTAGTGTGGCCCAAATATAAAGGCTGGAAGAGAGAACCCCCGCAATTTTGATGATTAAAGGTAGTGTTAAAATCTAGAAAAGTTCAAGGAGCTTGTGTTTTATATAGTGTTTCAGAGAGATCAGATTAGATTAGACTAGATGTGGTTAGTTTGGTTCAATTCGATAATTAGAACTATTTTTGACTTGTCCTCATCCGGATCTACCGAAAAATCTACGCAAATCTCACTCGACTGAACAAAACATCAAAGCCACTTGACATAAATGTGATGTTTGGTGTTTTCTTTTTTTCTTTTGTTTATCTTAGCATTTCTTTTTTTGGTATCTATCAAATCATTCCACCAATGATTTGATAGATACCTAACCTAATCGTCGTCACTTTTTGTGCGATCATCAGTATATTAATGATTATAAGATGTAAAGTTTAGTCCTTTTCACAGCTCTCTTCTAAACTTCAATGAATATTATCTTTTTTTACCTAATAACATGTTATAGTAGAATCCCCATACAACACTTAAACAAATTTAGTCGCTGAAAGCATGTGGTTCTTATATGCTTCGAAGAAAATACGTCTCGTTATTCCCTAAAAAGCATGTGATTACCTGTAATTTTGAACAAAAAAGATGTATCTTTTAGTGATGTTTTTAAATAAAAAGAAAATTTAGGTCATGACATCAACATAATTAGCAAAAAATTCAGGGACTTATTGAGCATGATAGTTAAACATGTGGCATTTTCAATATCCTTTTTTTCTAAAATATATATGAGTACTCAAATGAGTGATTATTTAACATAAGCTCAGTAATGATCCCCCCAGATCATCCATTGCTTTCCTAGGTTTAACAGTATGTGCAAACAGTACTTATTGTCAGGGAAAGAAGGGAATTCTATGTTAAAGGCTACCTATATGTGGGCTTTTGGGCTGCATGTGAGGCTCTGTCTTGATACTGTTGCAAATGGTATTATGCCATGAAAAAGGGAGCGTTACCTACCAAGATTTGTCCCTGCCTTTGTCTGACTGGTGGGGAATCTAAACTATTGAAACCCACAATCTTGGATTATTCCTTATGCTTTAAAACCAAAAAGATGAGTAGACGTGACTAGATAATTGAGCATATAGGAATCTACCAATTATTGTCTAATTGTTTATGTTGCACTAGATCATATACCATACTCATTAAAAAAGAAAACAAAGACATATCTATACCCATGAGGTCTGTGCATTCACTTAGAGTGCGGGGACTGCCAGCTCTAGAATTGGAGATTGCTTGTTCAAATATACAAGTTGCTTGTAAACTAATTTGTCATGGGAAAATGATGCTGGACAACATAATTGTTCAACTAGAGGCATGTTGAATCACTTTATCAAGGCGATAATGTCATCAAAATACAAATTAAATTCTCTCTCTCTCTCAACATAAACACATGAAAATTGAAATATTTGTTCCAAATGAAGCAAAATGTTCATAGAAGAACAATTAAGTATCTTGTGAGCAAAGACACAATCATTGGATTGTAACACGCTTAGACCCATCAAACAAGGAGATCGAATCGAATTGAAAATGATCCAACTTAAATTGATCAATTTAACCATTCTTTACCCATTTCCATACAATACAAATCTAGCTATCCATAC